>NW_021634083.1:0-128751 GCF_004799145.2 Neltuma alba | reverse complement strand
AAACCGATTTCAGTTTCAACATCTGAAGTTTATTGTAAAATCGCATAATGCTTCAATAAGTAATTGCTAGACGTGCGACTTTGCATTCAAATTCTTTAAAAAAAAAAATTCCTTTCCCTCTTGTTAATTCAAATATACTATATGAGTTCTCTGATTGTTTCAAAATCATGCATCTCCCAGTGAAAATACTTGAAAAGTTACCTCAAGTTGTATACATGAAAGACCAAAAAGGTCGTACGCCCCTAATTTTTGCAGCATCTATGGGAAATGTTGAAGGTGTATGTAGAATTTTAAAGGCATGCCCTCTAAGTGCCCTAGAGTGGGATCTAAGGGATATCTTCCTATCCATATTGCTTGTAAGAAAGGCCATGTCAATGTGGTCAAAGAATTTCTCCTGAAACAGGAGCCATGGTCTGATCATATGGATTTATTGAATCAGAAAGGTCAAAACATATTGCACATTGCATCAAAGTGTGGAAAAGATACAATGGTGGAGTATCTATTAAATGTAAAAAAGCTTGGGAAGCTATTAAACGAGAGAGACAAGAATGGGAATACACCGTTGCATTTGGCTTCCAAATACTTACACCCAAAGATATTGCAGTTGCTAACTCAAAAGAAGAGACTCAATGTCAACCTAGTGAATAACAAAGGCATGACAGCCCGCGATGTTGTCATGCTTGAAAGAAGTACACCACCAACTCTTCGAGAGGTATGATCAGAAAAATCTCTGCTTTATTTTAATGATGATTAATTACTCTTAGGAGAAAGCCATTAGAAGAAAAATAGAGAAGACAAAAATGAAAGGTTTTTTTTTTTTTGCCCTGGTAATGCTCTGCTTCACATTTCTTTTCCATACATAATGTAAAAGATACAAAGTTTCTGAAAACCATGGAGAGTCAGTACCTACTCGAACTTACAATGACATGGCTAATTGCAAAAACATATTTCTAGTTTTGAGAATGCACCATAACTTCTACAGTAAATTGATAGCTAAGTAACTGATATCAGCGCAGAATGTTAACTTGTTTCCCACCTTGATGATAGACACAGTAGCTTAATAAGGTTTCCTTTGGAAGTTACTTGGCATTTTTATAAGCCAAATAAGCTTGGTTTGCTGCACTTGCTGCAGCAATATATTCTGCATCAATAGAGGACTGTACCACCACTTCTTGTTTCTTAGAGTTCCATTAGAATACACCTGATACCGAAAAGAATAGATAACTAGATGTGCTTTTCATATCAAGAAAACTACCAGCCTAGTCACTCTCTAAATAGCCTAGCAAATTTTGATTTTCAACCGATGAAAACCATATTCCATAATCTACAATCCTTGTAGCATATCGAAGAACCCTTTTTGCAGCTCCCTAATGAATTTGAATTGAAGAATGATAGCGAACTTTCTGAAAACATCAAAATTATGGCTAGTAGCAGTTAAATATAGTAGAGTTCAAATTAAACTTTTGTATATTGTAGCATTAGCTTTTTCATCACATTCTTCTTTTGAAAGTTTTCATTGCACACCAAGGGAGTGTCAACAGCTTTGCATCTTTGAATTTTGAACTTTTTTAGCATATCAAGTGCATCTTCTTTGTAAGAAATGAAAATTCCCGTAGTTTGAAAAATTTCCTTTCATCTCCCCTTAATCATTCATTTCAAGCATCCCTTCTTTTTCCTTTTCCTTTTCCTTCTTAAAATTTTCAGTTTGCTCTAGATCATTTCCTATCACTAACAAATCATCAACACAGAGTGACACTAGTAGCAATTTTCCATGTTGCTCTTTTTTCCTCTTTTTTCACACATACAGTAGCTTCATTTTCACTCCTCTTGAAACAAATATGACTAAGATAACCATCAATTTTACTATACAAAGGTCTAAGGGCTTATTTTAAACCAAAGAGCTTTCTAAAGCTTATAAACTCAGTTCTCCTAGCAAAAAACTTGATAATCATCTCATTTTTCAACAAAGATCTCTTCTTGGAGCTCTCCATTTAAGAAAGCTGACTTTATGCCTAAATGGAACATTTTTCACTTCATTTGAGTGGATAAAGCCACTAAAAACCTGATAGCATCATACCTAACAACTGGTGCAAATGTATCACCATAATCCACTCATGCTTGCTGTGAATATCACTTGACAACCTACCCGACTTTACATTTATTTATTGAGTCATTTTGTTCAGCGGAGTTAGTAGAATCTACTTGACTCCAATAACAGTCTTGTTTACAATATGCCTACCAGCTCCTAAGTCTTATTCTTCTTTGTCATCCTTATCTCTTTCATCGCATTCCTCCATTCACTATACCTTACTGCTTCTTCAAAGGAATTAGGTTCCACTATAGCATGATAGCAATTTTCATATATCTTAGGCTACGATATTCCATTATTGCCTTCATCTTTATTATCTTTGGAGAATGATCAATAGTCTTCAAGGATGGTAGAGAAGCTAATTGTTTCCACACTTCATTTCATTCTACACATCCTTGTGAAGTCACCAATGAAAAGCACAAAATACTTGTTGTTGCTTGAAAGACTTGATGGCCATAGGGCCAGATAGATCTGTGTGGACTAATTTCAATTTCTCATTAGCTCTCCAAGTTGGTTTTGTTGGAAGGGACACTTATATGCATTTTACCATGACAAGAAGCACCTACATCGTTAACAATAGAGATTTCAGAGAAGTTATTAGTGAGGCCTTTCAGAGACATATTCTTCAAAGATATAAAGTTAAAATGTCTATATTTTCTGTGCCAAAGCAAGGACTCGTCATTCAAAACATAATTAGCACTATCAAATCACTGATTCCAATCTAAGGGAAATCTTCTATCTACCATATATGCTTTGGCTGTCAAACAAAAACAAACATTAGAATCATAAATGTAACATATCTTTAAATAACAACGAGTATCCATTTGTTTTTATTTGATCAACGCCTAGTAAATTATGAGTTAAACTAGGTACAAATAGGACATCATTGACGTGCTTGATACCTTGTTTAGTGTTCACTGTAGCTTAGACTTTTCCATTATCTAGAACAATCTTTCCATTTCCCAATTAACTCTGGACTTTACTGACTAGTCCAAGCAGGAAACACATGCCTTCACCTTTAGACACGTGACTAGTGCAACCATAGTCACCAAACCACATTTTATCACCATCTACATAAACTGACTATGAAGCCATAAAAAATATATCATCCACCAGATCCTGTTCGTTTGTGAAATTTACTCACTGTCAAGATTGATCTTGTTGTTAATCACTTGCTTGATTTTGCTTTAGCTTGCAAGCCTTTTTAATAAGACCAATCTTCTTGCAAAATCTGCATTGACTAGGCGCTTAAACCAACCATCAATCTTTCTCCAGATGGCTATTTCTCATACATACCATGCAAGGTGGAAACTTTCCTTGCTTCCTTGGTTCTTTAGAGTTTCTAGCAGCTTTTTCTTTCCCATACCTTGCAAGGTGGAAACTTTCCTTGCTTCCTTGGTTTTTTGCAGTTTCTAGCAGCTTTTCCCTTCCCTGTTTTATCATCTCCAGACTTCTTTCCTTCTTTTACAGGAGATTTAATTTTAGCCTTCATTTGAAATGCTGGTAAATCCCCATTTGTAGCACTATCATCCCTTGTACTGGCTCTTTGTTCTTGAGCTTGCAACTTGCTAATAAGTTCTACAACCAAGTTTGAGAGCGATTTCAAATCACAACTCATCAACTTTAGATATTTCCGCTTCAATTTGTGTTGGTGGACTAATAAGCATCTTTTTCACCACCTTCATGTCACTAAAATCTCTTCTAAAAAGAGTATCAAAGAGTTTTGAAGAATACTCTTTTAACTGTTTCCCTATCATTCTCAGTCTATCAAACTCTCTTTTCGAAATTAAAACATTTACTATTTTTACTCATTCATTGCCCTCAAACTCATTCTTCAACTTATCACAAGCCTCCTTTGGTGTTTCGCATGCCATTACCTTAGTGAGTATAACATCAGACAAGGCTCAATGCAAAACGTTGGGGGGAGGGGGGAAGAGCCTTTGGGTCCTTTGTAATAGCTTTTTCATGTTCCTTCATCAGAGCTAGAGTTGGAGTGGCTATAAGTTTTGGCAGATTAATGTCATTTACCACCACATCTCATTGACCTTGACACTTCAAATCAGCCTTGATCTTGATTGCCCAAACATGACGGTTTTACCCAGTTAATACTGGAGGTCCTATCCCTGTAAAATTAGTGGTGACCATCTCACTCTCACATGTTCAGTCTCTCAGCTCACTGACAGTCTACAATAAGATATCCCTCAACCAATAGTCTCTTAAGGATGCAGATTTGATACCATTCCTTAGTAGAAAGCTATCAGAAGAAAAATCGAAGAACAAAAACAACAGGTTTTTTCTGAAATGCTCTATTATAAATTTCTTTTCCAAAATATAAAAAATTCATAGTTTCATGAAAGCATAGAGAGTCAATACCTAATCCAATTACTATGACATGGCTAATTACAAAACATACTCCTTGTTTTAAGAATAGACCATAACTTCTACAATAAATTGATAAAAACTATTCAATATCGGCACAAAACATTGACCAAGAATATTATGAAAAATCTCATTCATGTAACAATTATCCAAATAAGAAATTTTGAACAAAAATATCTGTTTTAGCTCTTTCATTTAATCAGTAAAGGAGAACTATTTAATAATATAGATGGATCATAGAGTGCCTTTTTGTTATTGGCAGTTTCTATCATTTACAGTCTTGAAATCTATTGGCACACCCTTGAGCGAAAAGGGAAGAAGAATCTGGCATTCACATGTTGAACCACCTCAGATCAAATGGATAAAAGACCATGTCAGCATTGTCTTAATAGTAGCAATATTAATTGCCACTGTAACATTCACTACTGGTTTTACTGTGCCTGGTGGTGTCCATAACTATGATGACAAAGACACAGAAAAGAGGCATGGCCACCTTGCTCAACAGAAAAATGTTCCAGCTGTTCACAATTTGTGATGCAATAGCCATGTATAGCTCTACTATAGGGTCTTCAATTATGCTATGGGCTCACCTGGGAAACTTTCATATGGCATCCAGTGCCACATACTTCGCTTTATATTTGGTAGGTCTGGCTCTAATTACAATGTCAGTTGTATTCATGGCTGCACTACATTTAGCAGTGAGAAATGTTTCATGGCTTGCTGACACTGTGATTTGTATTGCAGTCATCTTCCTTTTGATGTTCCTGGGCATATTTATTCTTCTAAAATTCCCTTTAGGAGAACGGGCTCTTTTCCTGGGTCACATCTCTGACTTTATTTTTAAGATGATCATCCTATTTTCAGGAAGTTATGGGAAGTTAAGAAGGAAAGTTAAAGTTAAGGAGATAAAGGCAATGGAAAAACAAAAAAGGAAGAAAACAAAGGTCAGCCCCAATAAATAAGAACAGAGATACTTGTAAGACGATGCACTTTTTAGCTACGTTTCAAATAAAAATAGCAACAAAAGGGGACGAAGAATGGCACAAGTTTGGCCCTATCTTGTACGACTATTTGATATTTTTATGTTTGTTTGATCATGATTTGACTAAGTTTAGTTGACCACTGGGATAATTATGTGCCGCTTCATTAGAAGAATGCAACATTCCATCATAAAAATTAAATCGTACATTCTGATAACCTAGTTCAAAACAATGTCTTTTAATTTCAACCATCCATAAGGGCTTGGGGTCAAAGAAGAATGCAAATGGATGTGTTAGTTTCTAAACATAATTTAATTTATAATACATGAATAAATCCAAAATGGCATTAAAATATATCCACGAATTGTATCAAACAATCAGAAACAAGAACGTGTATAATTTTCTCAGAGTGTGAGGACAAATGGGAAATTAAATGCATTTATCTGACATTGTTGAACAAGTTACCCCTATGGGGGATACTATACTTGCATATTGCGGCCAAGCATGGAAGTGAAAGCATTTTAGAGTTGACTGCTAATCACTTCCCTCAACTTATCACAGGGAGATACAGTTCTTCAAGGTGCTACCCGAACTCATAGGCCTTCCATAATCTTCATAATGGAAATGGGATAGTTTGAATCCGCATGTTAAACGGATCGGTCTAATTAGGCCCGTACTAAAATGGGCTTCAGTTTAAGCTGAACGGCAGGTAAGTCTAACAGAACGAATGATTTTCAGTTTTTCACGGGACTTAATTACTCCCAAAATGAAAAAGCGATTATAAAGTTTCAAAAATTTAAAAATTCTAATAAACAAAGATATTGCAATCCATGTACTTATTGAGAGATTGTTCGAATGCATCCGATTATTGGAAGTCGGTGGCATCTCCTTCTACGTAGAATGGGTTTATCTTTCTCCAGAGAATGAAGTAGGGTTGAACCACACTAAAGAAAATCCAGCGGCTTGTTGCCTTGTTCTATTTGGTTATATCTACTAGGATATATGGTTGCTAGATGTAATAAATGGACATATAACTTTGGAAGGATTTATCAAACTGAAAGTGGATGGTTCGACACTTGAGAATGGTAAAAGTGGTTGTGGTGGAGTCATTAGAGATGACCAAAACGGGTGCTTAAGCGGATATTCGTGCAAGTTAGTCAAAGCACCCCATTTATTGTGGAACTGATTGGTACTTCCTCCTGTCCTTTTTATAACAACCTGATAATTATGTCACGCGGTTTAAAAAAATTGTTAAAATTAGTTAAAACTAATTAATATATAAGAAATGAACTTTTTTGTTTCCAAGCATGCCTTCATCCTGATTGACTTGATACCTCGATATATGGAGAGAGAGGGGGAGGGAGGAAGAGTGGAAAAAATTGTATATTCATATAAAATTTAATTATTGACTTATAAATAAAAATAAAAATAAAAATAATTATGTGACTTACAAATATCACTTGAACAGTAATTTATTTGTGCCCTAAGTCTTCATAAATCCAAGTAAAATGGTCAGGACAATGCTTGATAAATAGAGAACTAAACAGGAAGAGAAAAAGATAATAAAATATCTTAGAAATTGCTGAAAAACAAATCAGTATGAGTGAATTTCATAATTGTAATTCAGACCCCATGTACCATTTTTGAATTTTCAAATATTGTAAAATTACACAAATGTCCTTTACCATTAGTTTTCTTTTTTTAAAAAAAATTACCACCTCAACTCTTCCGGCCGCCGGAATTCCAATGACATGTCACCGAAACTCGAGTGACCAGTTGTCAGAACTTCAGTGACTACTCTTTCTTATATATTGATTACTCTTTTTTAGCTATTGACTGCATTTGTTTTTAGAACTCTGATGACTATTCTTGTTTGGTTACTAGCTACTCTTGTTTACCTATTGACTACTCTAGTTTCACTATTCACCACATTTTAAAAAAGAAAATCAAAAAAATGCATTAAGTATTGTTGGAAATCTAGTGACTACTTTTTATTTAGTTATTTATTACTCTTGTGCAGTCAATAGCTATATAAAAATAGTCTCCAGAATTTTGAAAACAAAAATAGTCAATAGTTAAACTAGAGTAATCAATAACTATATGAAAGTAGTCACCGAGAGTAAAAATAATATTGTCATTTCACAATATTTTAAAATTCCAAAATAGCACAAGTCTGATTTGAGATTTTGAAATTCATCTATCCTAATTTGTCCTTTAGCATTTTTGAGAGTACTTTAGTATTTTTTTTTTCCAAACAGGAATAGGGCATGTGGTTTTTCTTTTATTTCAATGCTTAATGAAATAAAATAAAGTTCATTTTTCCACATCTCCAGCAACCAAGTTGGAAACCAACGAAAATTAAGGTATTGTTTGGTTTCTTATTTTGGAAACAGCTTCTTATTTTTAAAAACAAAAGGACAGAAAAAACTTATTTGGCAATTTGTTTTTAATCAAGTGTTTTTAAAAACAAGAAAAAAAACAGAAATTTTAAAAACTAAAAAACCAAAACAATTTTTTGTTGTTTTTTTTAATTTTGTGTTTGAAAAAAAGAATGAGAGCATTTTCTTCTGTACTCAATGGCTATTTCTCTATTTGAGGATTTAAGTTATCATCAAAGCTTCACTCTCAGATCTTAGCATGTTTATTCTCAAATTTAAATTTTTAGAACAATTATCCAAAATTTTTTTTCAAAAATTGTTTTAAAAATCAATTTTATAAAAATATTCTGAAAACCAAAAAAAAAAAAAAAAAAGAAACAAACAGGTCCTAAGAAACTATATAAAGGTTGCAGAAGTAGAAGTATTTAACTTCTTTTTTCTAATGTGCAAAAAGATAAGATTTATGAGATTGAGGATCGAAACACAAATCATTTTAGAGAAAATTGCAAAAAAAGACAGTTGAAATTGAAAAATTGTACACAAGAACTTGTTCATAAAAATTGTTGTCAAAACCTGTACTATTTTTGTCAAAACACATATTAATATTATAACAGGTCCCTATTTGTAATTTTTTCATTTCAGCGGTCCTTTCTTGCGATTTTCCCATCATTTTATACCTGCGTTTGGTTCACCCATTTCCTTGATTTCTTTCCTATTCTTGCCTTGTTTATAAAACGGGCCAGATCATGAACCACCCACCCAGATTTATATTCAGCTAACTAAATGATCGTTTAATAAGGACCATATTGGAATCGACCTGCATTCAACTTAAACGACTGTTTATTTTTTTATGTATAAGTATCTTCTTATTAGAAGCAATCCTATCTAAGACACTGTTAAATACTAAATGTAGTTATTTCTTCCAATAGGAATTTGAATGTTGACTTGTCATGCTTTGAAGAGCTAACTCCTTTCGCTAGACTCAATATTCGTTGGTTTAAATGACTGATTCTTGATCCGACATAACAGTTTTATATTGACAGCCTCCCCCCCCCTTTCTTTTTATAATTTTATACAATTATGCACACTTATGCATATAAACATGTTAGTGTCATGCTTGAATCTGAAATCTCATCCAAATGTGATGGTGACGCTGCCATTAGAACAATTTGCTATTAACTTGACATTAAAGCTTTTCAGTTCAGGCAACTCTATGTGAATATACTTACCTCTCCTAATTGCTAATACTTGCACAGAAACAAACTAACAGATAATTGACATTTACCTAAAAATGACATGTCAAAATGTAGTTACTGATTACATACATACACAGAAACAACTATAATACACGAATACACACACATATATATGTACACATATTTATGCATGTTTGTATGTATTGGACATTTGCAATCAAAATAGTAAGGCCAAAACAGGACAGACCAAACTAGCCTATCCAGCAACCTACTTAACTTATGTAGAACAAGCTAATTAATCCATAACTTCTGCACAGGTTAGTATGCTAAACAAAAACACCCTATGGAGAATGAAAGAATGTATTTTTAGTTCTTAATTAAGCAAAATCACAACAAACTATAATAAAATTCACTATCTACATCAAGAGCAATTTGATTGGAGACCAACCAAAGTTTAAAGTTAAGAAGACGATGTCAATGTTGCTGAAATTTAGACGCATTGAACTTTTTTATACTAAAGAATTGACGCGCATCAGCATAATTGGCACTTGGAGATTGCAAATAAATAACTTCAAGTTTGTCAAAATTTTCCCCCTATCCCATTCCACTCAAAAGGAAGAAGGATCGGTCTGAACTTTTGTACCCAAAAAAAAAAAAAAAACAGTTTAACAAGCAACAAAATATCAACCATATAAGCTTCATATATTAGTTTCATCAATATTAGTATATTACATATACCTATAGAACCAAAAACATCACAAAATTACTTTAGACCAATAGAAAAGCAATATATATCAAAAGCGAAAGAAAATGGGGGTGACAACAGCTTGAGTTTCTCGTATAGGAATTTCATCAAACAGTAGGATGGCATTACATGCAATCTAGCAATTATGAAGTGAAAATGGAAGCTTCTTTCATGACGCATCGCCGACTAAACAAGCACAAGAGGGGGGAAATTGTTGCTTCAAAACAGAAAATTTCTCAAGAGATATTTTATCTAAGAAATGAAAGGCATTAATGCTAACTTATAACAACAACAACAAATCAGTAATGAGAAGCAGAGAATCAAACACGGAACATGACAGGAGAAAGGATGAAAGCCACCTGTCGGCTGTGTCAATAGGCACCAATTCAGAAACTGGAAAAGAGTCCAATTAGTGAGACTGTGGATCGAGAGGCTCTGCCTTACACACACACACACACACACAAATACATACATATATATATATGGGAATGTTTCTTTTCTCTGTTCTTTTTTTTTTTTAACGTTTTTTGGGTGTCCCGTTTATGAAACGGTGTGGCCCGTTGGGGACGGACCGGTTCGATTCAGAAAGCTAAAAGGATCGGTCTAGCTAAGCATTTAAACAGCTGATTCTTCATCCAACAGAACAGATGATTCCACTGACTCCAGCTTGTCCAATGTCCATTACAGCATTACATTACACACAAGCATTGAAAAGAAAAGGTCTCCCTCTTCCTCTCCCTCTCTCTATATATAGTCCTCTGGTCCTTACTATAGGACCTAATTGTTGAGTTGGTTTTGGTCCTAAATATAAAACCCATTTATCATATTTATCAATTTTCTCTAAATTATTCCTATGGATACTCCCTCAACCATAATCAAGTAGAAGAGGAATATGGGGTATTAAGAAAGTTGATCATGGTATTCTAGGAAAAACGTGTCATATTTTTTATAATTAACTAACTTACCTAACTCTTTTAATCTAATCAAATTAGTTAAATGAGTTTTATATTAAGGACATGAGGAGTATATAAAAGTAATTACAATTCAGAACCAATATGATGAGGAACACCCTTCTGAAACTTGTTCTATATCCTGCCAGGAAGAGGCATGCTGATGTGGAGTGCACCATGGAATATCTGCAACAAAATTCTCATTCTGCTGGTTTATACATGTAGAAGACATAATTATGGGTTTAGTTTCCTCATCAATGGACGATACCGATACATGTGATTCTGCGTGAAAACCCGCATTGAAAACCTGAACGGGGCTGAAACCGACGAAGGATTTGTAACTTCCATCCGGAAAACCATGAGCAGTCAGTAAACATTCTCTTGGTTCCAGAAAACAATTATCCTGGCTTGGAGAGGAAGAAGAAAAAGAAGAAGAAGAAGACTCAGATTTGGTTGCAGTACTAGTACTGAAAACTTAAACAGGCTTAACAGACATTGGTGTGAGGACAGAGTAAAAGAGATTCTGAGAAATATTCTGACGAAGATCATCAAAGCTTGGAGATGGAATCAACAAATCAGTAGGAAATAAGTGTACTTGGCTCTCTGAATCAGTGACGATGGATTCCAATCGTGGGCATCACCATGAAACTTCAGCTTCTTGATAAGAAACATCCGCCATGGCAGCTTTATGGAAGAACTCTGAGATTTCACCAACTGAAACTGTCTCCAACTGTGAGTGATTCATCATCGATCTTTGTGAGAAGGAAAACGCTGAAGATTAAACCAAAAGAGCCATTTTCGTTGATTTTCCTCTCTCGCCAGCTTCATTGGACCGATCCGAGTGATCGATTCATATTAGTAACCCTTTTTTACGAAGTGTTGTTTGGAAGAAATCAAGAGGCGGTCCGTTCAATGCATGAATCTTGTACAGGATATTTGCCCATAATTTAGTTTCCATAAATCCTAAACTTTCCTAAAATCCTCAATTTTGATAAAAGAGACTGACGTTTATTTAAAATGTGGGTCCCTCAGAAGTAAAATTCATTGTTATGAATTTATTTCTTTTTTCATTCAATATATATATATTGTGCTAAATACCTATAATTAATTTTTTTCACTCAAAAATGTTAGAATAACTAATATAGAAAAAAAATCATATTTTTAATTTATAACTAGATATAAAGCATGTGCTTTGTATGAGTTTCGAAAATAAGTTGCACTACTATAGCTTAAGAATATTTCGACCTACTTGCTAAATTTTTTTATATGGATGATTTGCGGGGAAAAGTCAAAATGTTTAATTGTCATTCATCAATTAATTTCGATATATAAAATTGAAAACAATTAGACAACTTACCTTTATCCACATTACATATAAGAATCGAGTAAATTAAATATTTTTTTAAATTTTATTAAAAGCATATATATATTTATATATATAAGGGAGAACAATTTATTTTAAAAGTGCTCTCAATATTCAGCTCAAAAAAAAAAAAAGCTCTCAATAAAAACTAATGAGAAAATTATAAATATATCACATTCAAATGTCTCTGAGAAAACATGCAAAACAAAATTAATTAATTACAACCTTCAGTTTTAACTTCTAACCATAAATATAAGATTCACTTTGTATTGCAAATTACTGTACATAATAAAGTAAATCTTATATTTAGGATGGGTAAGCATAGCCTTTATATATATATATATATATATATATGGATGTATAATAAAATAATGATAAATTATTTAACTATCTTATTTTATAAGAAAAATAAAGTTCTAATTGAAAACTGAAAAAAAAAAAAAACCAAAGATGTCTGAAATCGTGAGTCCAAGGGGCATATAGGCAGAATTCGCGTTGAGGATCAACATTCAACGCTCTCCTTGAAAGTTGAAACGAGCATTGATTGTTGAATCCTACTCTTCTGCTCCTATTTATAAGACAGAGAGAGAATATATTTTTTTATTCTATTTATAAAATACTAAGAGAAATTTTTTATATAGATATACAATTTTACTCTTTATTTATTATTATGTTGACTTTGTTTATATGAGATATAATGTATATTGGATAGGGATAAAGTTGAAAAATTATTAAATTTTAAATAAGAGTTAATGAAATTTAAAGTTTTTCTTGGTTTATTTGAAACCAGAAGAGTATATTGATTCCTTTAATTATTTAGTCTTGATTAATAGATATATGATGCTTAATTGTCTCCTGTTTCAAATTTCGGTGATTATTTAATAGATATGATGCTTGCTTCCTATTTCAGAATTCAAAATTTTTCCCCATCGCGTTGTTCATCAGCCACCTGTTTTAAATAGGATGCTTCTTACCCAAGCAAAACGCTACTTGTCATTTTGCGATTTTCCTCATTATTTAGAAAAATAGTATAAAAAAAAAAAAAGACTACCAAAATAGAAAAATTATAAATAAGGACCCAGGACAACATTAGTATAGGTTTTGACAACAATAGTATGGGTTTAAATAATAATTTTTGTAAACCGGTTCCTGTGTGTAATTTTTCTATTTTGAAGTTCTTTTTTTGCTATTTTTCCTATTTAATTCGATTAAAAATTTATGAATATTAAACTATTATCTAATCCTAATTAAACCAAATTAATTTTGTGTTAATAGTGAAAATATTCTCCGGTAATTTCACCTTTTCAATTTCATTGGACTAGCTTAATTATATAGTAGACGTGTACTGCGTATTATTGGTTTTAATAAAAATTTGAAAATTTTTTATATATTCTCAGGTCCATTAGTTTTTTGGTAAATAAAAAGTCAAATATATTATATCAAAAATAATACGGAGATGCATAAATAGCACACACCCCGCACCATACGCCAATTATTTACCAACTTAGAAGAAAGTTCATGGGGGAGAATATATTAATAGGTTAACATAATGTTTGGTCTTTTAAATTTGCTCTCATTTTAGTTTAGTTTTGATCTCTTAAATTTCAAACTCTAGGTTTTGGTCTCTCAAAGGGTAAAATAATTTAAGTTTTTATTGAATTATATGGACTAGTGTTTTAAATAAAAAGAATCGTGATAGACCAAAACCTATGATTTGAAATTTAACATATCAAAATAAAAATTGATGGCAAACTTGAGAGATTAAAAATTGTATTAACCCATATCAATATAATAATTTCACTGATGACTAAAGTAAGTACATCTAACAATTTAAAATATAAAACACCGACTTACCGAATAGTAAGAAAGTTCACCAGACAGAGTATAATAATTTCAGGCACAATCATTATTATAACTATCCTAACTATATCGACCAAATTAAAAAATCAAATAACAATTGTTATAAATGATACAACAGCTAGCTAGGTAACTTCCAGTAATAGGAGTAAAATTATGGGTACAAATCAAGAAAGAGAGAGATATACAGAAGGAGCTACTTCGAGGAGGGCAAAGGCCAAAGGGCAATATTTGCCCTAACCCATTTGTCTAATAAATAGAATTTGTAAACAAGATTCAAAAATGTAAATCTATTCAAGACTTCAAGTACATATAGCAATCAACCATCCAACGTGGCATCCTCTTTATTCTGTTGAAGCGTCTGCAGTCACCACGTGGCAAGAGGGACCACCAACGTTGTCCATGTCATCACTTGTTTGTGCCACGTCACCGGTCGTCACTGCAGCATTGCCGCCAAGAGATGATGAGAAGTCTCTCTGACATCTCAGACTCTGATTCAAGCGTCGCTTCTTGCAGCTGGGAACGACGTCGTCTTGGTTCTGCAAAGGGACGGCGACGGCGACGGATTCCATGGGAGGGCACCACCACAATGGAGCGGCTCTGGAGTATGAAGCGGCGGCGATGTTGACTTTGTTGAAGAACTCTGAAATTTCAGAAGAAATTGATAGAATCTCTGAATGATACATCGTGGGAAGGAGAGAAGGATGCAAATCTATCAAATAAACTCTCAAAATCTAATTATGAAATCTGTCGATTTGTATTTATAATCCACTGAGTGCCAATTTCAGGAAAGTAATTTGTTAAAAAAATTTTGCAAAGTGAGAAAAGCGGTGGATAAGAAAATATCCGTTTTGAAGATTGATTGTAGATTTCTCGTCTAACTATCATTATCGTTATTAAATTAGCAGAATCTGGGATTAAACTGGAAACTTTTAGTTGAGTATTAATTTTTTTTTAAATTATTAATATTTGATCATTAACAAATTTAGTATCTAACTGGATTTTATTATTTGATACATGACGAAATGCCTTTTTATCAAAATGATTATACTATAAGGTGGTGTAAATATACCTATAAATTTATACCAAATTTACGTCTGTCACTATAAACAAACCTTGAGTGCAATTATACACATAATGATTTCAAAAAGTTGTAAAAATGGCATGATCGTTAATTATTGTAATGTTGATTGTTTGTTTGCTAGAAAGTGCTGACGTGAACGCTGATATGGCTTAGAAAGTATGATAAAAAGGAGTGAATGTAACATCTTAAAAAAAATATTATGAGACTTCTAGTGGTAGTTTTACCCTTAAGATGAGTATAGAACCAAGCTTTAGGCCTAGAAAATGTGTGGGTGTGTCTATACTCACACTATAAGATAAAACAAATTAAGTGGGTATAAAAAAAATATATTCAATAATAAATAAGTAAGGTAAAGATAATATATATATATATATATATATGAGTACATATGATATTTAAGAAAATCTTAATCTTGAGATATTTCCTATTTTTGTTAAATCTGGGATGTTATTTTATATTAAAGAGGATATATTTTTAAGGCGAAATAATATAATGTATTTTAATTTTTATTAGTCTTGAAAAGTGTATATAAGTATTCAAACCTAGTACCCAAGGCAGCAGTTCATCCAGTATTTCTTTCTCTCCATATCCTCTAGGTATCTCCTTCTATTCACTCTTTCTTGTTTTGGAGTGACCCTTATTTATTCTCATCACTGTTCCTCCTTTTTCTTTCATTTCTCTCTTAATTGTACACTCAAAAGTTCCTTTCATATGATCCAAGATTTATCGCACCGTACTTGTTCTTTTGACCTTTGATTATAATATGAGTAATATACTTACATATATATATATATATATATATCCCCCGTGATGCGTCCGGTTTCACTTACCCTTCTTAGACACACACAAAGCTACACACACACACACACAACGTATATTTCCTTTCCTCCTGCCAGTGAGTGACGTCTAGTCAAGTGTTGCGAGTGTGAGTGTGTGTATATATTTATATACATGAAGGCAGTCTATGGATATCACTATCAGCATCACTGTCCATGTTTTTTTTAATATATTTTATTTTATTATTTTGATTTCAAATATAACTATATAGATAATTATATTTCTATAGTCAATATTTGGAGATTTTGATAGAACAACTTTTAAACCTGTTTGGTCTTATTATGGATGTATAGAATCACGATTCAATATTAGTTTAATAATTCGGTAAAATTAATTTATTGAGCTTCTAAGAATTTCATCTAACCTTGAAAAAAAGGACGGGACCGTAGGTTCTGAGATAAAGACGAATAGCCAAACAAGGGGATTTTAGGACTTAAAATCTAGGATTAGTTTTTTTAGATTACGATACAGTATAATGCATTTTGTTATTCAAAGATTCACTTATCAATGGAACTTATCCAGTTGTGAAGCCTAATTCTGCTTTTGCGAGAGTACTTACGGGAATACCAGCTAACTCTCTTCTTATTTGCCTCACTTATTGGGACTATCAGTGAGCTTTGGGAAAATCCCACAATGAAAAATTAGTTAATGGTTGATATATTGGACTTTTGGCTTTTATGAAACCGCTAGGTGGAACAGTTACTTCTTTAAGATACTGTATGATATAAACTAAGCTGTTTAGCCTTTATTATGTTAATTGTTTGTTCTATGATTTGTGTGAAATCCGTCATTCTGAGAAGTAGTTGTTTAGACTAATTAAATGGTAATTAAGATGGACTAATTAATTGTTATTAAAGGAGGACGTTTGTGATGGAGATATGATATTTGTGACCACATGGCATGGCTACCACATGGCGCTTGATGGTTGGCCACTTTCTTTGTCGAGACAGCATCCCCCAGGCTTGCAACACTCTGGTGGTCCATAGCTGGGCAACATCCCCTACTAGAGGAACTATGGCCCCTGTGTGCTCTATCAACTTTGGCCAGTCCACATCACATTGGTGGGTAGCAATCAGCCCATGGGTTCATGTCAGTAGGAATAAGGAGAAGATAAGGTTGGAACTAGTAATAAAATAGAATGTGAACTTCCATGTGTTGTATAATTTGTTGTTTTGCTATACCATGAATTGTTATAACTATAGCTCTACTGTTGTTATAAACACTTTATGTTATACTTGAATTGTTGATCTAATCATTTGGTATCCGCTTGAATGAGTTCTGCCTGGCATCTCACAGGTAGTGTCGGTGGGTAAGGTAGATAATAATTGAGTTACTGAGACGTTTTGTCTCACCCTATTACTTTTACCACTTTTCAAGTGAGAGTAGTAGAGGAGATGCAGCAGGGAAAGTTTCAGAGGCGTGAGGCTACTTTCTTGAGTAGTCAGCCTTCCATAATTGTTATGCTTGATTTACTGTTAATTTCCACCCAGGACAGTTAGACTAGTTTTTGTTCATTTAGTTAATTTGGAGAATTGCATTTTATTATGGTCTTATCACTGTGGAATGGGACTATACTTGATTAGTAGGCTCGGAACCATTGGATTTGCTTCTTTTCATCTTATTTTATTATTTATGGATCCATAAGAATGTGAACAGCTTCATTTAAATAGGTGGAATTTTTCTTTGAGGTAGTGGCCTAAGGTTCCTTTAGGAATAATCATGATATAATTATTTCTATTAGGTGCTTATAGTTCTTTTTACAATCATGTTAAGTAGACAGCATCCCTTCCTAAAATGGGTAAGGTAGTGGTAAATTATTACCGAAGGGCAATATCCCCTTCCTCAGAACTTATTTAATTTCTTATTAGTAATCGATGATAGGTACTCTTTTGATAACCATGATAGAATGGTGTGTAAGTCGTTCTTTTTGCTATCATGGTTATTATTTTAGAAAGGAAATTTTTGGTTTGCTGCTTTTATTATTGCCACATCAGATACTAAGACTATTTGTGGGGCTAAGTTTAGTGTTTTAAAGGTGGGATGTTTTAGTGAAAGTGCAAGTATACCCAAGAACTTTTATCAAATGTGCTCCTGACACCATACACAAACCTAGGGTGAAAAAATACATATTATCATTTCAAGGAATCCTAAGATGCTCTAGCTCTTTAATTCATTAAGGACGATTGTCTAACTCAAACTTTCGACCAAACAATGTGACATAAACATTAAGTTAGTGTTTAAATCTTCCTCCTTCAATTGTAACCCCCTCCTCTTTGCAAACTAGAGGAGATGTGACAAGAGCAAATAAAAGAGAGTAGTGTTGCTCTTCTTAAAAAAAGAGAGACTTTGATAGATGAAATGAAGGAGTAAGTTTTATAGTGAGTTTTAGGTTGTTTCTCATCAATGAAAGCGCAACAGTAAGAAGAGAACATCATTGGGATCAGAGGGAGATTGAAACGCTGTCATTTGAAAGGAGGAGTGAGTTGTACTTGAAGGAGGGAGACTAAAACATTAACTTAGGGTCCATGTCACCTTGTTTTAGTCAAAAGTTTGACTTAGGATGTCATCTTTGATGAATTAAACAATTGTAGCATGTTAGGGTTGTTTTGAAATGATAATAGGTATATTCGGCTAAACAAATGGTCAACATTATAATGATTAACGGTTGTGGTATTTTTGCAACCTTTTGAAATCATCATGTGTATTTTTGCACCCAAAATTTGTTTATAGTGCCAGATACATATTTGGTATAAGTTCATATATATATTTGCACATTCACCCTATAATAATAATAATAGTAATAGTAATAGTAATAGTATACACAGAAAATAAATATGTACATAAAAGATTGGGGCATGAGGTGGCCTAAGGAGTTCTTCCTTTGTTTCTTCTAAAGTATGTAAAAACGTAATTAACATTTTATCTAATATTTTCTTTATTTACGTGATAAATATGTTATAGTGTCGTAAAACTACAAGAAATAAGGAGACCAGAGAATAGAAAAGGAAGTAAGGGATAGAGAAGACAATAGCCTTTTTCTCATCCACTTTGTTTCATGGTACAAATGCCTTATGCATGCCCTCTATTTATAAGCCTCCAAGCATTGAAGTCCTACACTAAGGTTATAAGGGAATAAAGAATATCATAATGACATTAACAATAGGAAACCCCTCCCAACTCATTCATTAGGGAGGTTATGTAGTTTATGACACTTGAAGGTAAGGACTCCTATGAGAATTCTAAGGATTAGGGGTTATGGACATCCACTCATGCAATATTCATAATACTCCCCCTTGGATGTCCATAATGAGTATTATGCCTCATTAAAACCTTACTAGGAAAAACCCATTGGGACAAAAACTTGGTGAAAGAAAAAGAGCACACCATATTTACTCCCCCTAATGATAACATCATTTTAAGTCTTCAAGTCTGCGTATTCCAATACCATACACTAACTTCTCAAATGTTCTAGTCGATAATGTCTTGGTAAACAAATTAGCAAGGTTGTCACATGAGCGAATTTGTTGAACATTTATGTCACCACTTTTCAAAAGATCATGAGTGAAAAAGAAATTTGGAGAAATATGTTTTGTTCTATCTCTTTTGATATTTCCTCCATTTAATTAAACTATGCATGTTGTATTGTCTTCATATAATACAGTTGGAATCTTTTGTTCAAGGGGAAAGCCACACATTTTTTGAATATGTTGAGTCACTGACCTCAACTAAACACATTCTCGACTTGCCTCATGAATTGCAGTTATTTTCGTATGATTTGATGAGATGGCTAATAAAGTTTGTTTTGTTGAATGCCATAAGATCGCTGTACCTTCACAAATAAATAAATATCCTGTTTGAGACTTGCCTTTATGTGGGTCTAATAGAAATCCTGCATCTGCATAGCCAACTAATTATGATTCTGATTCATTAGAGTAAAATAATCCCATATCAATTGTACCTCAGAGATATCGAAATTTATGCTTAATTCCATTTCAATGCCTTCTTGTTGAAGAAGAACTAAATCTTGCCAATAAACTAACAGCAAATACAATATCAACTCGGGTTGAATTAGCAAGATACATTAATGCACTTATGGCACTAAGATACGGTACTTCAGGACCAAGAAGTTCTTCATCGTGTTCTTGAGGGCAAAATGGATCTTTATCTTTATCCAGCAATCTTACAACCATAGGAGTAGATAACAGATGTGCCTTATCCATATAAAATCACTTTAATACTTTTGTAGTATAAGTTGATTGATAGAGGAAAATTCCATTTGCTAAGTGCTCAATTTGCAGGCCAAAGCAAAACTTTGTTCTTCCAAGATATTTCATTTCAAATTCTTTCTTTAAATAATCAATTGCTTTTTGAAGCTTTTTGGGAGTTCTAGTTATATTTAAATCATCCACATAGACAGTAATTATAACAAACTCTAATTCATTTCTTTTTATAAAAATACATGGACAAATTGGATCATTTTTATAACCTTCTCTCAACAAATATTCACTAAGTCAGTTATACCACATTCTATCATATTGTTTTAATCCATATAATGATTTATGCAAATGAATTAAATAATTTTCTTGAGAATTCTTACATGCTTCTGGCAATTTAAATCCTTCAGGGATTTTCATATAAATCTCAGTATCTAAAGAACCATAAAAATATGCCATAAAAACATCCATTAGATGCATTTCGAGTTTTCTATGGATTGCCAAACTAATTATATATCTTAAAGTGATTGCATCCACCACAGGAGAATATGTCTCCATAATTAATACCATGCCTTTGTGAAAACCCTTGTGCTACAACCCGTGCTTTATATATAACAATCTCATTTTTTCTCATTTTGTTTGCGCACAAAGGCCCATCTGTATCCAATTGGTTTTACACCATTTGGTATATGGACTACAGGTCCAAAAACTTTATGTTTTGAGAGTGAATTTAACTTTGCTTCAATTACGTCTTTCCATTTTGGGCAATCATCTTTATGTCTACATTCTTCAACTGATGTAGGTTCAAGATCCTCATATTGATTAATTATTTCAATAGCAACATTATATGAAAAAATATTGTCGACAACTGTGTTCTCTCGGTTTCATTTTTTTCCTGTAGTAACATAACTTATCAAGATCTCTTCATTATTTTCAGGTACCTGAGCCTCCTCTGAGGTTTTTGATTAGTTATGTTTCGGTTTTCTCCTATAGGACTTGCCTCCTCAATTTGATTGTCATGACCATCATGATTATTTGCTCCTTTTTTTTTTCTAGGAGTTTTATCTTTGGAACCGATTAGTCTACCCTGCTTCAGGTTTGGTTCAGTTTCACTTGCACTTTCTAGTTGTCCTACTGGGACATCAATTTTAATTGGAGTATTTTCAGCTGAAATGTGAGATTTAGTAATTCTCTTAGGATTAGTAAATGCATTTAGTAGTTGATTTGTAATGTTTTACAAATGAATTATTCTTTGAACCTCTCATGTTGTTGTGTATGAGAATCTAAATGAGATCATAATAATGCTTTCCATGTGATTTCTTTATCCAGCTGCTTATTATCTCCCCTTAATATTAGGAAAATTGTCTCATCAAAATGACAATCGTCAAAACGTGCCGTAAACAAATCTCCTGTTAATGGTTCTAAATACTTAATTATAGAAGGAGATTCATAACCAACATATATCCCTAGCCTTCTTTGAGGTCCCATCTTTGTGCATTGTGGTGGAGCAACTAGTACAAATATTGCACATCCAAAAATTCTAAGATGAGAAATATTTGGCTCTTGACCAAAAGTCAATTGTAACAAGGAGAATTCATGATAACTTGTTGGCTTGATGCGTATAATTGCTGCTGCATGCAGAATTGCATGTCCCCAAGCTGAAATGGGAAGTTTTGTTCTAAAAAACATTAGTCTAACAATCAATTGGAGGCATTTAATGAATGACTTTGTTAGGCCATTTTGAGTGTGCACATAAGCCATAGATTTTTCTACTGTTATTCTAGTTGCTATGCAATAATCATTAAAAACTTGAGATGAAAACTCACTGGTATTATCAAGACGAATTGTCTTAATTGCATGGTCTGGAAATTGTGCTCTTAATCGAATTTCTTGGGCAAGTAATCAAGTAAATGCTAAATTACGTGTTGATAACAATCATACATGGGACCATCTTGTGGATGCATCTATTAAAGCCATAAAATATTTGAATGGTCCACATGGTGGATGGATAGGTCCACATATATCTCCTTGGATACGCTCTAGAAATGCAGGAGATTCAATTCCTACTTTTGTCAATGAAGGGCTTATAATTAATTTGCCTTGAGAACAAGCAGCACATGAAAAATCTTTAAATTGAAGAATCTTCTGGCTCTTTAATGGGTATCCATGTGAATTTTCAATAATTCTTTGCATCATAGTTGATCCAGAATGGCCTAACCGATCATGCCAAACAATAAATGTATCTTTATCAGTAAACTTCTGGTTTACTGTAGCATTTGTTTTAATTTTACTAATATTTGTATAGTACAAACCAGAAGATAATGTTGGTAATTTTTCCATGACACATTTTTCTCCATTTCTTACCATTGTAACATGTAGATATTCAATGTTCTTCTCATTTATAGTCTCAACATGATATCCATTTATCTTTAAAACTTAATAAATTTCTTTGAGACTTAGAGGAATATAAAGCATCACCAATAACAAATTTTGTTCCTCTGGGTAATATTATAATTACTCTTCCGGAGCCTTCAATTATTTTTGTATTACCTGCTATAGTATTGATGCTTGCACTATTTATCGTAAGATGAGAAAAATATTTTCTATCTTTGAGTATGGTGTGTGTTGTAGCACTATCTATGAGGCTTATATCTTCATTCTTGTGCCCAACAAAAAGAAGAGAAACATCTATATTCTTCACCAAAAGAAAAAAAACATTCATTAACATAAGTTCAAAGTACATCATGATTAATAATGCTCTTACAAGAAAAGAAAGAAATAAACATAAACTAAATTAAAAAGCATAAATAAAGCAAATTAAAATTATTTAAACTCTTCTAATCATGATTCTCAAAGAAATCAGCCACATCCAAATGTGCTATAGCATCAAGGCCATTAACATCATCTAGCTCATTAACATCATTTTTGTATACAAAATTTGCCTCCACAGAGTCAAATTTGCTTCAACATTATTTGACCTTCTTTTCATGGAGGCCTGATAAAGTTTTGCTAGATGCCCAGGCGTATGACAGGTACGTGACCAATGCCTTTTTATGCCATACCGATAACATTGATTTTCAACAACTCTTGAATAGACATTCTTGTCTTTTTTCTGTCCATCACCAAGTTTCTTCTTTTGGTGGGTATTTGGGTTATAATTGTTACTTCCACCAACATAATAACGGTATTTATGTGTCCCCTACCACAACCACAGCTTCAGCCACGACCATAACCGTATACACGCACATGATAATTATTGCGTACAGTCACATTCGCTTCAGAGAATGGAGCTGATCCAGTGGGACGAATCTCATGGATTTTCATTAATAGCTCATTATTTTGTTCAGCCACAAGAAGACATGAGATCAATTTAGAATATTTCTTAAAACCCTTTTCACGATATTACTACTGCAGGAGCACATTTGAAGCATGAAAAGTTGAAAAAGGTTTTTTCTAATAAATCCTCATCTGTTATTTTCTCACCACACAATTTCAATTGAAAACTTATTTTGAGAACCGTTGAATTATATTCAGTCACAGTTTTAAAATCTTAGAAACTCAAATGCATCCATTTAGAATGAGCTTTACGTAAAATTACCGTTTTTTGATGATCATATCTTTCTTTTAAATTATTCCACAATTCTAACGGGTCTTTTACCGTTAGGTATTCAGCTTTCAACCCTTCATGCAAATGGTGGCATAGGAAAATCATAGCCTTAGCCTTGTCTTGGCTAGTTGCTTTATTTTTAGGTAAAATAGCACCTCCTAGACCTTTGACATCTAGGTGGATTTTAGCATTTAAGACCCAAGACAAATAATTTTTTCCCGTGATATCAAGAGCTGTAAACTCGAGTTTGGTAAGATTGGCCATGGATCAAACTAAAATGATCATAACAAAAATTAGAATTATAATAAAATTGATGCACACTGAAACATAATAAATAAAATATTAAGATTCAAAAGTCACCCATAAATAAATTATTCCTTTGAAATTATAAACAAAAATAAATAAATAAATAAACAATAACAAATAAACATATATGAGAATAAAAAAAAAGGGAAAGATAAACAACACAAATAGTTAGTTACAATACATAATATAGGGACAATGTACATAAGTATATATAGAGGAAGGGGGAGAAGCAGTAATATAAATAAATATATAAATATTACAATAGACTAACTATTATATAATAACAATTTAAATTAAAAAGAAAGATAACGCTATAGTGAAATAAACAAAATAAATATAAAATTATAAATGATAAATAAAGCTATAATTATATAAATTACATTATATAATCACATATAATATTATTAGGCATTATTATAAATAAATTATATAAACAACATATATGAACAACATAAATAAATACAAACAAATATTATGAGAGAAAAGAAAATATAAATAGTATAAATTATATATGTATATGAGAGTTAGTACAATATAGATAAAATAACATGAGACAGTATAAATTATATATATATATGTACGTATATGAGAGTTAGTACAACACAGATAAAATAATATAAAACACCATAGATACCAAATGGAGATTTGACAACAAAATAAAATGACTTAAAATAAAAACAGAATGTTAACATGATATAAAGCACAAAAAGGAGAAAAATAAAATAACATAATGTTAACATAAAATAAAAAATATATATAACATAATGACAAAATTAAAATGTAAAGAAAAGAACAATAGAATAACATTATATAAAACATGATAATTAAGAAAGGAGATAATATAAAGTTAATATGTAGTCAATACATAGATATATATGATGATGATTGAGTAAGGAGATAATTAGACAATAAGCAGAATACATCATCTTACAAGGGTTTATATCTCAAATTTTCAGAGCAAGGTTGTCCTGATAACGTATCGTAAAACTACAATAAATAAGGAGACTAGAGAATAGAAAAGGAAGCAAGGGATAGAGAAGACAATGGCCTTTTTCTCATTCACTTTGTTCTATGGTACAAATGCCTTATATATGCCCTCTATTTATAGGCATCCAAGCATTGAAATCCTACACTAAGGTTACAAATGAATAAAGAATATCATAATGGCATTAACAATAAGAAACTCCTCCCAAGTCATTCATTAGGAAAGTATGTAATTTATGACACTTGAAGGTAAGGAATCTTATGAGAATTCTAAGGGTTAGGGGTTATGGACATCCACTCATGCAATATTCATAATATATAGGAACTTTTATCAAATTTTAAATTTTGAGGTGAATCTAAAAATAAAGTAAGGCAAGATACTTAAATTAAATTAAATTAAATATAAATTAAAAGGAACAATATATGATAAAAAGTATTAAAATATTGATATAATTTAAATAAATGAAATCTTTATTGATTAATAATGAGGGGCTAGCAACATTAAATGAAAAAAAATCAATCTTTTAACATTTTTTTATTAAAATACAATTTATTAAAAGATAAAAAAAATACAGACAAAATTTTCTGTCACAGAAAACTTACGCAAGTAAAGTACAAACTATCAGTAGACAGAACCCGATCCCATGTAAATCCTTTAACATCAACATTGAATAAACCTACTGAACAATGGTTTATTGAACACTGTTACTTGAAATCTTGTCTTTTAACATCAAACAGATCAAAATGCCAAAACACTTTGCAGAGACACATAATTCACAAACTCATCATCGGATTCCAGCACTGTCATCAATGCCTAGCGGAAGCCCCATCTCCAAATCTATGCTTCCCCCTCCTTCACGACCCGGATACGAAATCACGTTCCCATCAGACATGTTGGCATACCCACTTCGCACCCTGACCCTCTCTTGTATGCATATTTTCTCTCATTTGGGGCTAAAAAAATCTGAAAAAAAGAAAGAACAGAGATGTCTTCCTAATAATAAATTTAATTCCTTTATTTTTAATAATTTTATTTTTAATGCTTCTTTTAAAATGGTCACATTATATACATATAATATTAGATATGTACTCCTCCGGCCTGTAGTATAACACATATTTAACTAATTTGATTAGATTAAAGAAGTTAGGTAAGTTAGTTAATTATAAAAAATATGAACTACTTTTTCTAAAACATTATAATCATCTTTCTTAATATCCTCCCTCTCTCACCCACTTGATTATGGTTGATGGAGTATCCATAGGGGTAATTTAGGAAAAACTGACAAATATAAGAAATAGGACTTATATTTAGGACCAAAATTAACTTAATAATTAGGTCTTATATTAAGAACCAGAAGAGTATTACTTCATAAAATTCATGTCCTTTTAAGTCATTTTGCATCTAAATTTACTTTTTAACTAATCATCCAAACATATTTCAACTTCTCAAACTATTTTGTTACCAAACTCAATCCAAACATAAATCACATTACACTATTTGATTTTTACCCAATCTGACTTCTGTAAAAGTCCAATTGAGAAAAAATTACTTCTGCTGCCGCTAATCCAAATACACACGAGGACGAGGACATGTGTAGTCTATTTGTCTCCAATAACATGGGGGCAAGTGGGGGTACTTTCTAACGGGCTCCGAACCTCTCCACTACAACTCCTCTCCATTTTGCCTCTACTAAAGAAACGATGTCATTCTCTTAAAAAAAAACAAAGTCTCAATAATTGATTTTGAAGTTTAATCTGGGCTGTTGCTGGGTAACCTGGAGAGAAGAGACTCTGCCCTCTCCATGCCTCTGCCATTTTGCCACTCTATGGATGTTCATCTTCAGTGTTTTCAACTGTGAACATCAAGATTTATCGTCAGCCTTCACCCTCGACAAAGAGTTTTGAATATTTGAAGGCTTTCTTCAGCGTCTTAATCTTTGATCATCATCCAGAACTTTGCAAATCAGCATGCGCAAACATCAGCAGACTTTGGCTTATGGGTTTGGAATCTGCATTAGAGATCAGCTTTTGCAAACACTCAACAGAGTTTGGCTTATGGGTTTTGAAATATGAGTTTAACACCCTTTATCATTCACTCAGGTTTGGTTACTAATTGCCATATGAGAATAATTTTTTGGCTTCTGGGTTTTGAAATCTGAGTTTAACACTCTTTATCATTCACTCAGTTTAATTACTAATTGCCATGTGAGAATATTTTAAGCCATTAATTTCATATTGATAGTATGGTTCGATTTCCACCAGACCGTATGTTCATGGGTAAGCATAAAAAAAAATAGATATATACATGTTATTTCTTTACTATTTGATGGTTTTTTAGAATTGTACAATGTTAGTGGAGGTGATGGACCTCAACTTATCTTAGGTTCATGAAATATTGTTTTTAGATTTAAATCTGTAAATACAGCTTTACAAATTTTCTTTGAAAGACCTCTCCCTGTAAATTCAGCTTCCTGCTATCAAAGTGCAGAATTTGGATTGTAGTAGTAAAACCCATTTCTAAATAACCGATATCATCAAAAATCAAACTGGCTAAGCACATAAACAATATTGATAAAATTTCAATTTTTTTGATCAATTGATAAACTTCCATTTATGAAGGAATGTTAAAGTATAGGATATTAAATGGTCTGTAAAGTGTTGTCTCATTCAAAATGAAATGTTTGAACTTGGAACAAATGGCATTTGGACAATCAATGGATGAATAATAACAGAGGAAGAGGACAAACTGATCAAAGTAAAATAACTTTTTTTTTCAAAGGTTACTATGATGGTCATTTATTTGAGTAATATTATGCTCTTGTTGGGCTTTTTTTTTTTTTTTCTCAAGAGAAGAAACGAAATGAAGCATTAGTATTTTTGTTCTTGCTTTTTGTCAGGATAAAGAGTATTGTTATATTTCACTTCAAAGGGAGTTCTGTATTCTTTGGAATTGGGATAGATAAAATGAATATACTAAAACTTTTCAATATGTCATATATTGCAGTTCTAACACAACACACTGTGGTAAATCATTGAGGAGGATCTAAGTTCATTTGTGAACCTGTATATATAACATATTATAATACTGTTCATGCACTGTGGATAATGTAATGTAATTTTATTGCAATAGAAGTTTCTTTATGTGAATAAAATTGTATTCTTTTTCAATATGATTTCAAGTGATGATATGGTTTATCTTTTGTAAATACGTTACTAGATTGTGATGCTCCGAGTGAATTCACATCATAGTCCAATGGTGCCTAAAAGCATAAAAAAAAAAAAGAAATATCAATGACATGATATATTTAAAATAAAATGATCAAGAACTTAAGTGGCCTCACCATAATTAATGGTGTAAAAGGCATTTGACTTGGTTCTTGTGTATTTGAGATTGGTAGATCATGTTGTATTGGAATTATTGTATTTGACACTGGGAGGCCATATTGCATTTACATCAGTGTATTTGGCACAGGAACACCATCTTGCATAGATACCAGAGTATTTGGTATAGGGAGACCATATTGCATTAGCATTGATATATTTGACATAAGGGGCCCATAGTGCACAGGCAATGGTGTAGATGACACAGGGGGGTCATATTGCACCAGTACTAGTCCATTTGAGAGAGGGAGACCATATTGCCTTGACACTAGTATAATTGATACAAGGAGATTATGTTGCACTGGAGTTGACGAGCTAACTACTTCCAACATGTTTTGGGTTTCCTGCATCATCAACAATAAAATCTCATCAACACAAAACATAATGGCATGTGCTTTAAAAAAAATCAATGTTAAAATTTTATACCTTTGAACATTTTGAAGGCTTGTTAGCAGGTTTTCTTGACATTTTGACCTTTCTTTCCTTTTTATTAAGGTCATCAACCCAACTTTTGTTGATCTTTTTTCTTTCTCTCTTTTTAAAGCCAATGCCTTCACCATCATTCTTGTCATCATTCACTATCAACACCACATTCACTATCAACAGCATCTGATGACTGCTTGATAAGAAGTTCGAACACTTTCTTACTAAGTTTTTCCACCGCTTTTTGAACCATAAAGAAAGTCTTTAGACATTCAGATGCATCACTGGCTAGTTTTATACGCATTGGACACAATTGCCTGTATCGATTTGAGCATTCTAGCTTAGGATCAACATCAATCTCCATTCCCTTGTTATCATACACCACACCACACCTTGCTTGTCTTGTCCACCTCTTTAAAATATATTTATGTGGAAGCAACTTGACATCATGATCGTACAATATCCTCAAGGCATGACAACATAATATTCCCCATTTTTCAAACTTCTTACAACTACAAGTAATTGTAGCCTCATTTTCTTCTCTTGATGGCTTAAATGTCAATCTCCACTCTCCTTTCTCATCAACCCTGTTGATAACACAATCAAATACGATAGCATCATCATATTCATTCATCTTTCTTACTTTTCTCTCTTTTATACATGTAGCATCATGTAAATCATATTTCTATTGAAACAAGTTAAAAATTGGTGGAGTATAAACTTGAGAAAGTTGTTGAAGCATAGCTGAACTTTTCAAAATCAATCTCAACAGCTTTTATCGTGAATTAAAATCACTCATCAACTCATTATACCATTTATCCACAACAACTTGTTCAAAGACTTCAAAGAATTTATTGATATCCAATTTAGGATTTGTGCTTCTTTTTTTTTTTTAATGAATGCATTGATACTTTCACTGAGTTGTGTGCTTCTCATACCAAGTGTCTTTGATTCCTTCATATAACATGCTGCCCATTTTTCTTTTAACTCGTAAATAGACATTAACCATGGATTATCTCCTACATTGTGTTTTGATAATAATGCTTTCCAAGATTCCTCAAACAGTTTCTTTTTCACAATGATACATGCACCAATTAAACTTACCCAAAAAATGAGAATCATCTTTCATTAGGTTCCTAAGATGTTTCGCTGCATTTCTGTTGATATGGAATGTGCACAAGCCATGCTTTACATTTGGCATTAATTCTTTTAAGGCTCATGTCATTGTAGCATCTTGGTCAGTAAACATAGTAAATTACATTTTTTTTCTTATGTGCTTCCAACAACATGTCAAAAAGCTATTCAAAAGACTCAATAGTCTCATCATACAATAAAGCAGCACCAAATATAACTACTTCTCTATAATGATTGAAACCTGAGAAAACGGCAAGTGGTCTAATTGTCACGATTTGTAGAATATGTTGTATCAAATGAAATGACATCTCCAAAACAAGCATAATCTATCAGCATACGTGCATTAGTCCAAAACACATTAGTTATTCAGTCTTCTGAATCCACTTGATAAGCATCAAAAAATGAAGGATTTTCTACCAATTGTCGTTGAAAGTAACGAAGTAGACACCTAGCTTCACTATAAACAATTTTTCATTGCCTCCTTGATGCTAGGTAACTCTTAACATCATCTTGGGTGAACCCCAAATTAGCTCTCCCTCCTGCATATTTACTCATTAAATTAAAAGAGGCTTTTTGCTTAATACCAACATCTTCTGCAACTTCTAAAGCATAGCCTTGTGCTTTCGGTAATCTCCTTTGTGATGCCAGCATATGAACAGTTTCCTAAGTCTCCAAAAGATGATTATGCTCCAAGAAAAGTTATGTGACTCTATATCTGCCATTCACTTTTTTGACTATCATTCTAACTTCACATCTTGTTCTTGTTTCTTGTTGAGGGTTCTTGGTTTTAAAATCTCTTTTATCTGGTTTTCTCACTCCCTCCTTGTTACAAACATATTTGTAATATATGACAGAACCATCTTTCCTACTCCTATTGGAGTTTTCTTTTCTAACACCAAATCCAATCTTTCTACCATAGCCAACCCAATATTGTCATGCCTCTTCTATATTATCAAATTCAAGACCAAGGATGTGAGTCATATTTGTATCCATTGCTTAAAGATAGAAGATAAATTGAAAAAAGAGATGCCTAAAAAAAACAACAACAACAGAGTAAATAACTGAAATAAATAATAAAACACTATAAATTTCATACATTTTATAACAAATAAAAATAATCATTTCAGAAAAATGACGACAAACTATATATATATAAATGAGGAATTCACACACTGACTCAAATGGAGTTTTTTATTAACTAAGATACAAATTGAGCGAACAAATACATATGGCCACCAGAATAACATGACAATACATATAAAATTCAACAAAAATTACAAAAGAAAAAAGAAAAGGGATATATACGTGTGTCTGTATGAGCATATGTAGAGACTAAAAGACAAAAAAAAAAAAAAAGAAACAATAAACAATAAAGGAGGTAACCAGAAAATCTTAGTGATGAAAGCCTGCAAATGCTCCTCCTTCCTCAACAATCTCTTCCCACACTGAGCCTGATGCATAGTGTTTTCTGGAAGCAAAGAGATGGATGGATTTCCCGTGCTGGAGTAGGACGCTGAGAGACTGAGTTTCGAAATAAACAAACGAGTAACATGGTTTTTAAAAGAACGACGTCGTTTCTTTTTGGTGGAGGCAAAATGGAGAGAAGCTGTAGTGGAGACATTCCGAGCCCACTTTCTAACATGAAATTCCTCGAAATGAGCAAAGGCTCTCTCACTTAGGACTTTGTGAAGAGTCTCGGGAGGAAGGAAATGTTCGTTACATTATTGCTAGGAAATTCAGTTACACAAGACAAACAAATGTGGGGCATACGTTAAATTGCTGTGAAATTCAACTACATAAGACAACACATATAGGGTCAAACATGTTGGACTCACAGGCAATATTTTCTTGATCGGTCTACATCTGATCTATTCGATCAAGAAAATTGATTAGTAGCTTTATTATTTGATTCGGTTAGCTTAAGAAGGCAACCATGTTTAACTATCCATCAAAACATAATCAATTTGATTAAAAATTGATTGAAAAAAGTGAAACGAGGTGTGATTGCTTTTTTTAATTAATATAGTCTTTTGTCTTTTAAATTTGTCCTAATTTTGGTTTTGATTCCTTAAATTTCAAATTATAGGTTTTGGTTCCTCAATAGGCAAAATGGTCTAAATTTTTTTTAAATTATAGGGTTTGATATTTTAGATGAAAAGAAATTTCAGAGACCAAAACTAAAATTAGGATAAACTAGATGGACCCAAAATTGTATTAACCCTTTGTTGTTTTAACTCGGTAATGTTTCTGGTTCCATAGGCTTTTCCAATGTGTAAGTATATGGATCTAATTTAACTTTATTAAAATCATGTAAATCTGACAGACTGTGACTAATGCGATGAAGCTTATGAAATCATTCACACCTATCGTGTCATTGAATATACCATACTTTAATTTCATGTTCAACTCCAGGATTGTGGAATGAAGAGGAATATAATTAGGGAAATAAAAAGTAAATTAAAAAAAAAAAGCAGCTTTGTACCGTCAAGGATTGACCTACTATTTATTAATTAAAATAATAATTTAGAGATGGTGGGAAAAAATTTAATTTCTCCATAGAATGATTAATTAATTGAAATTTTATACTATAGTGGGTTATGCCACCTTAACGGATGATTCTTGAGTTGAAAAAGTGACACCCCATTAGACTATTTAAACCCACTTTGTGCATATCGTTTTCTTTTATGAATTTTTTATATCAAACCATAACAGCAATATAATTTTCTAATTAAAATATGACGAGTGTAACTTTGGATAGATGCTGTGAATCGATCGCAAGCAAATGTATAAACAGCAATGTCGGCATCATTGCTACTAGCTGTAAAGAGTGTGATTATTTTGCTAATACACCAAAATATAAGCACCTTAATTACTCCTAAAACGCATTCTGACTTCTGAGCAAAGGTGCTGACACATGTAAACTATGACAAGTGTATCTTTTGATTGATTTACTAAAGCATTCTTCCCATCCAAAATTTCTAATTAAGCATCCTTATCCTTAATAATTTGTTTAAGAAAATTCAATTAATAAATCGATTAATAATGAGGAGCTAGCAATACTAAATGAAAAAAAATCAATCTTTTAACATTTTGTTTTATCAAAAAACAATTTATTAAAAGATAAAAAATACAGATAAAAAAATTGGTTACAACAAAATTAATTAAGTGTAAACAGAACCTATTTATAATAACTTATAAGTAGCTTTTTAATCATGTTTTACAGAATATAAGATAAATATATTAGAGGTGTTTTACCTCAACTCGTATAAAATATTAAAATGTGGTTATAAGTGTTTTCATACGCTTTAACAGATGGTCCACAAGTAGATAGAACCCAACCGCCACTATTACTTGAAAGCCTGTCTTTTAACATCAAACAGACCCAAATGCCGAAACACTTTGCAGAGACACAGAATTCACAAACTCGTCATCAGATTCCAGTGCCGTCATCGTAGCCGGCGAAAGACATATCTCCAAATCTATGCTTCCCCCTCCTTCACGACCCGGATATGACATCACTTTCCCATCAAACATGTTGGCATAACCACTGCGAACACCCACCGCTTTCCCCATTCCGAATTCGTTACCATACATGAAAAATCTGGGTGAGCTACCCATCATCACGCCGTACGGGTCAAAGAACCGATCCGGTTGAAACACCGTCGGACTCTCCAACCACTTCTTCATAAGCTCACGCACCGCTTTGTCGTTGTGGTTTGCGACAGCCACGTGTATCTTCCACGCCGCTCATCCAAGTTCGTGCTCTAGCAACTCCCCCGATGTCGTTTCCGCAGCCACCGTGCTGACAGAGTTCCCGAAATACTCTTCTGGCAAAGGCGATTCCATTCTTGATCTGTTATCTGCTGCCACACTGCAGATTGTTCTCTGATCACGGGAGGGACTCCGCGCGTGTGTTATGCACCTCCAGACGAGTGCCGATAATGATTGGAAGGACGATATTTCAGTGGTGTTGGACTCTTGGTTGGCCTTTGCTTTCAGTTTCGCAATAGACTCGGCCGTGAAATGGAATATTCTTTCCCTAAGAGGGGGTGCTTCGAATCTGCTTATGAACTCGTCGTGATGTTTGAAGGGGAGATTGATTGGGGGAACACAACCCTCCGGGAACCACCGATTGTGGATCGGTGGGTGTGAGATGGGAATGCAAACATGGTCGCTGCCATAGTTATCACCTTGTGCTCGAAAGATTTCAGACCACGCCCTGAAGAATCTCCAAAAGGAAGTGCCGTCGGCGAGGCAATGGTTCATGGAACAGCCAACGAAAACGCCATCTGTCAATTCAGTGACCTGAACGGACAACAAAGGTAAGGTGTGGCCGTCGTGGTTGACCGCCCTGTCATGGTCAAAGAACGATTGGACGACAGAGGGGACATCGATGGGGGAGAGGATGTCGGAGACGGTCATGTCTAATTTGGCGTAAATGAATCTAGCTCCCTCGCTGTTGTCGCAATCGACAAAGACGGAGTAGGAAGGGGGACAAGCCGTGACCAGGCGACCGGCGAGGGGATAAAAATGGAGGAGGGTGAGAGAAAGAGAGTGCTTGAGGCGGCCGAGAAGAGAATCGATGGAAAAGGGAGGATTGTGAGGAGGAGAAGGCTTGAGGAAGAGGAGGCCTTTCTGAATGTATTGAATAGACAGCATAAGAATATCCCATGGAGATAGATGGCAGATGGGCTTAGAGTCATTGGGCGGAAGGTGGGGTTTGATGAACCATTGGGAGATATGCTCGACGGCAGGATGGCAACTCATCTTCACTCACAGTTCAGAGATGACTTTGGATCAAAGTATGATATGTTGGGTCACTCTTCTCTTTGTTTATTACATATATAATGTAAAAAGCAAAACGAAGTCCCCACAGCGTCCCAGCTGTCCTTTTCCTTTGCCCTCCTGCTGAGTAATTACAGTGTGGAATTCACATATAAAGACGAAGTCAGATTATGGGCCTGTTTTTATTATTTTAAAATTTGCACATAATAGTCATATTGATTATTTATGATTTATAAAGAAGCTTGATTATATTTAGAGTTCATATTGTATACAGATTTAAAAATTATGTCCGTGAAAAATGACTTCCAAATATTTATAAAACATAAAAGTGATGGTTTTAAAAATTGAAATCACATCCAATTTCATGTAACTACTTTATTGTTTGTGCTAGAAATATATAGGCTGACCGTGTTTTGTCTACTATGCCCCTTGGCTAATGATAAAGCCCAATTTTTATAAATTTTATCCCACATTAATTTAGGATTTAAATGATAATTTTGAGCTTAATTGGATTTTTATGCATTATTAGATTAATTGGTTGATTTTTGGATTTTGCATAAAAATTGAGATTTTGGATTAAAAATATAAATATTTTGTGATTTCCTATTTTTGACTTGGAATTAATTTTTCTATTTCTTTGGAAACAAGTCTCATATTTTTAGAAAGATTACTTTTAGAAAGTTTTACAATCTCTTGCCTAATTTTTTTTGCATATCTGATATTTAATTTTTTATTATATTTGGATATAATCTACATTAATGGATGCACTTAAATTCTTGTAGGTCAAAAAAGAGCATATAGGAAATCCAATGGTGCAAGATTGTTTCTTGGAATTTAAGCACAATCCAATAGCTAATATTAAGTGGGCCAATTAATTATTAATGGGCTTGAGCTTTGGATCCATAAAATTTTCTTTTCTCCCATTAAAATATTCTCCTCATTCCATATAGAAAAGTCACGCCTAATATCAATATTTTTCTCCCTTCACGGATTGCACCATACCATCCTTCCTTCCATAGCCGTGACCTCATCAATCGCACTTGCCAACTATCACGTCAGTTGATTTGCTTCCAACAGCAACCACCCACCGGACGCTTCACCTCATATTTGCTTCATTCCATGGTCACACAGCAACATCCACTCTGCGTCACATGGCTGTGCTCCGCGTCATTAAGCTTGGAGGGAAGATTGTTTTGATGGAAGCTTAAGCTTGTTAGGGAGGCAACTTGGGAGGAGCATGGAGGAGATTGGAGCCTTGGGCTAGCACTTGAAGACCACAAGGGAGTAATATACCATTTATCTTTTTAATTCTAGGACTTGAAATTATTTAGTTTTAAATAATTTTAAGTTGTATTTTTGTTGAGACAATTTAGTTCTAGATTGTCAATTTTATCCTTGGATTAGATTGATATTTGGATCTTATTTATGCCGAGATACTTGTTGGAATTTATGTTTAGAACCTTTGCATTGTTAATTGAATTTATAATTGAGTTTTCATTATAAATTTAATTATCAAAGTGGTTTGAATTGCAAAATTTGGTTTTTTTGCCTCTTAATTATTTAATTAAGTTGGTTGATTATCTGATTGTCTAATTGGATAATTTCAAACATAATTTTCAGAATTAATTTGAATTATTTTCATTGGTTTTAATAAGCTTAATTAACCAACCTTATTCTGTTATGAGTTCTCTAATAGTTTAAGGGTTTTTAAGATTGAGGGTTCCCTTTGTTTCAAGTAGGTAATTAAGTTTATTGATTCCACTCTCTTTTCACTTCCCTTTGGTCTAATTAATTGATTAAGGTTATGAAGGTTAAATCCATGCGAATCCTAAGTTGTCCCCTCTACCTTACCGAAGAGAACTTCTCAATTTTCACTTGTTAATTTTCTTTACTCTGTAGTCAATTTTCTTCATTTATCATTTTAATTTTTTTTAAAAATCCCCCCAAAAATTGTATTGCATTCATTTAAGTTTAATTTAATTTTCATATAGATTTTAGGACATTTGCATCTTGCATTTAGAATTAGAATTTTGCATTTTAGTTTAGGTCTAATTTATTGCATTTTTTTGTCACCTAAATTTTTACCTAAAGAAACCCATAACTTGCTCCTTGGAAGTAATGACCTAGGTCAATCCTAAATTACAAATTAATTAGGACCTAGTTTAATTGAGTGCTTTGACGACAGAGGCATCATCAGTTAATAAAGAGGAAGTATAAGCCAATGTATTTTCATTATAGTTAGCACATAAAGTAGTGGCTTTGTTGGGAAAGGAAGAAAAAAAATATTTCCATATTTACAAAATGGGCATATTTACTAAATATGCCCATTTTGTACTAAAGGGGCTATTGAATTCTTTTAGTGAATTACCAATGGTATCGTTACTACTTTGAACTTTGAGACTAATTTTTTTTAAGGCTTAGCATATTACAGGATTTGGATTTTAAGTCCTGAGTAAATAACACCAACTCTGCCTTAAAGCCAACAAAGACTGAACAATGTTTTTATAATTTAATATAAAATATAATATCAATCTCCTTTATTTCTCTAAGTTATATTTTTAAAAGTTGTTCCTAATCATTGCACATACTAGAATTTTTAAGCATTTTCTAATATAAATTATTAAAAGTTGTTCCTAATCATTACACATTTTTCAAATATTTTTTATTCTTACAAATTAATTACCTCATTACATTGGAAACAATAGGGATTGAAAGTTAACTAAAAATATTTTGCTCCCTAAACTAAACTTGGACACAACAAATTAAATGTGTTTGCCACTACATGCATCTGTTCTACACTGACATGCGATATTTTCTGATCCCATGAGTTTGCTGTTGTAGAACTACCCATTAGCTAGACAAGAAACTGGCACCTAATCGAGTCCATGCAACGGAATTTAGTAATACTGCTCTTTACTTAGAAGACTTTAAAGTTTACCACCGAAGCTTCCAAAAATGTTTAGTCAAGTTTCCAGGCATGTTGCTTTGGGGATAAATAGAGTTCGACAATTGTGGGGACAAACAAGTAATAAGATGTGATAGAAGAGCTAGCTAACTAATTTGTAGATAAAAAAAAATTAATTAAGTTAGTTATTTAAAATAAATAGGTGCTGTCTTCTCTAAAATACTCTTACTAATCAAGTATACTAGTTAGAACTACTGTTTGATGAAACCTTTAACACATGCAACTATTCCAAGGATTATCTTGGCAAAAGTGAATAAATATGATAGACAAAGTGAATTTGAATCTTATATTTAAGACCAAATTAAAAGTTAGACTAGTTTTTATATTAAGGATAGAAGGTACTCCTCCAGTCCTTAATATAAGACCTATTTAACTAATTTGATTAGATTAAGAAAGTTAGGTAAGTTAGTTAACTATGATAAATATGACATGTTTTTCCTAAAATACCTTAATCATCTTCATTATATCCTTCCTCCCTCTCAACTTGATTATGATTGATGGAGTATCAATAGGGGCGATTTGAAAAAAATTGATAGATATAAAAAAATAGGCTTTTCCAATTTGTCAGTATATGGATCTAATTTAACTTTATTAAACTCATGTAAATTTGACAGATTGTGACTAACGTGATGAAGCTTATGAAATCATTCACACATCGTATTTATAAAATCATTAACAGAAGAAGGTTGGTGGTCAAAATGTTAAAGGTGAGGGTGTGAAATTTAAACTTTAGAAGTTCAGGATAGTTATATGCAATTGACTCAAAATTCATGAGTCATGCCTATCTTAGCCTTTAAAATTTTAGACAAAAGATTTGTTTCATATATTTAGGGATATTAGTATAAGAGATAATGTTTCTTATAAAAAGTGAGGGAAGGAGTATTAATTTCTACTATCGTTATTAAATATGAACGGCTATGGGAAAAATATTGATGCTCATTGAAATTATAAAAACTCCTTATAAAATGGACCAAAAATTTGTTCTGGAGGACATCTTATAATATGGACAAGAGGGAGAACATCTAAGGAAATCTGATTGGGAATAACTTAAAAAAAAAAGTTAAAAAGTTCGGAAGACAACGTAAATGGTGCAGAGCAGTTAACTTCCTTTACTGCATAACAAGCACATATAAAAGAAATCTTTTATATTTGAATAGATAGCATCAGCAAACTTGGCACTCAGAGATTGCAAAAATGTAAGTTTAAATCTGGGATTTAATTTTCTCAATGCCATTTGACCCAAAATGGGAGAAAAGCTAGTCTAAACTTTAATTAGTATAAAAGAACAATCAGCTCAACATGCAACAAAAGACCAACTTTTTAAGTGTTTCATGTACTGACAAATTGCCTGAGCCTATCAAACCAGAAACTTACGGAATTAAAGCGAGAAACTCATGCATCGATTCACTTTGTTCAATCAATTTTTAATCAAATTGATATTATGCTTTGATGGATGTATATAGTTCAACATAATTGCTTTTTTAAGCTACCCGAATCAAATAATAAAGCTATTAATCAATTTTCTTTATCGAATAAAACAGTGGTGTAGATCAATTTTGGAAAATAATGCACGTTAGTGTAAAATGTATGACCCCGTGTTTATTGTCTTGCGTGGTTGAATTTCCCAGCAACGTAACGGATGTTTCCTCTTGAGAGCAAAATGAGCAAAGTGCCGAATTGACTCACCGTCGAGGTGATAGTGTCATTCAAGTTTGGAAGCAATGCATATGACTTGTACGCCTCCACATTTGTTGTCTTGTGTAACTGGATTTCCCAGCAGTTTAATGGACATTAATTACCTTCCTCCTTTCGCTCATTTCGAGGAACTTTATGTTAGAATTTGCCTCCACATTCCATCATATTACCTCTAGTCCATATAAGAGCTAGTTTAACTTTCAATTTGATTCTAAATACAAGACCCAAACTAGTCCTTGTAGTAGTTATACATATTAAATATTTTATCAAGTAGTAATTTTAGCTAATACACATAATTAACAAGTGTATTTTAGGGAAAATAATACCTATTACAAATAACTAACTTAGCTTTTTTTTTTTAATCTCTTCAAATTAGTCAATTGTTATGAGGAAGACCAGTGAGACGTAGTGTGAGGGTGAAAAGGAAAATGTGGAAATTGAGGGAAATCGAGGAAATGAAGGCAATATAATAAGACAAATTCAGTTAGATGAGGGTGTGGAATATCTTCGGGATTGCTCTCTCTATTGATTCACTTTCTCTCTCATCCTTTCTCTCTCCTGTCTGGAGTTTTTCTTACTGTTTCATTGCTAAGTATCGTTTTCCATTTGCTATTGTAACTCTATGATTTTTACCAAATTTATCAGTTGAATATACAGAGTAAATTCCATCGTACCATCTGTTAGTTCATGCATTGCATTTGACGTTTTCACAGATTATTTACATACCATTTGGTTCTTTCGTTAAGAGAATAGCAGAGAATACGAGAATGAAAGAGATACAAGCTGAACAGAAGAAAGCTAGCGAGTTCATGGAAGAAGCTAAGGGGAACTTCACGCAAATGGAAAGTCTGTTGGAGATAGTATTACAATCTTTGGATGAGCTAAAATGAAAAAACAATCAGGTTGGGTCAGGTTCGACATCAATGCACGAACCTTCAGCAACTCATGAACCCTCTGCAAACCATTCGATTCACACCTTTACAATGGTCACTGGTAAGCAAATGAAGCTAGATTTTCCTCGGTTCGATGGGAAGGATACTCTGGACTGGATCTTCAGGGCAGAGTGATTTTTCAGATATTATGAGATCTAGGAATCACAATGATTAATCATAGCCACAATACATTTTGATGGAGACGTTCTACCTTAGTTTCAGATGCTAGAAAGGTCACATCGGGTGCCTACCTGGAATGCTTTGGTGCAAGCTATTGAAGAGCAATTCAGACCATCGCAATTTGGTAGTGTGCAGGGTCAGTTATTCAAACTGACACAGCAGGGTCCATTAGAAGATTATAATAACAAGTTTATCACCTTATCAAACCGAATAGAGGAAATACCAGAAGCCGCGCTATTGGATTGTTATCTGGGGGGTTAAAACTTGAGCTGAAGAAAGATGTGCTCGTGCAAAGACCCACCACGGTGCATAAGGCCATGGATCTGGCTAGACTATTCAATGATGCGACAGTCTTCAGGTTTACACAATCCAAAACGAAGACTACCTCAAGCGCGGGGAGTAATTTATCTAGGAATTTTAGCGCGTCATCGACAGGAGCCTCCACGAACTACATAGGGGGAAATCCAATTTGCCACCCCCTATTACCTATACCAAATATGCCACCTATCAAGAAAACCACACTAGTAGAGATACAAGTCAAAAGGGAGAAGGGATTATGTTACACATGTGATGAAAAGTTCTCTCCAACTCATCATTGCCCAAATAAGCAACTGATGATGCTGCAGTCTGAATAAGAGGCACAGGAAGATTCTAATATGTTGTGAGGGAGAAACAGGGAGAGGCAGAAGCAGCCCTGCATCGTTTATCTCTATAGGCACTGAGAGGGATGCAAGGTCCTGCCATGATTCGCTTTAATAGATCTATATTAGGCACCAACATGCAGATCCTGCTAGATGGAGGGAGCTCAAACATGTTCATACACCCCAGGATGGTACATCATCTTAAGCTACCTATTGAGATAGCAAGGAAATTCACGTGCTAGGGGGATTCGGCAGGATACTCAGAACCAATGAAACAGTAGTGAAGGTACCAGTATAGATTTGTGGGCACACTTTGGCCATTACTAATGTACGTGCTGCTGGTGGTAGGAGTGGATATGATCATAGGAGTAGACTGGTTGAAAACCTTGGGACCACACGTCACAGATTATATCTCATCTACCATCAAATTTCTTAAGAATAGCAGTTTTGTAACCTTAAAGGGATTCTAAGGACCACCGGTGATTCAAGCATAGCTGTATCATTTAACCAGAATCTGCAGTATGGACTCGATTACGGAATGTTTCATGATTGAACCAATGAATGCAATAGTAACGACACCAGAGGGTGCCATTCCAGATGATTTGAATGTAGTCTTAGAGCAATTCAAAATCGTCTTTGACAAACCCAGTGGCTTGCCCCCAGACAGAGGCCACAAACACCAAATAGAGCTATTACCAGGGGTCAAACTGATCAAGGTTCAACCCTATCGCTACCCAGTATCCCAGAAGGCAGAGATTGAATGACTGGTGATAGAACTACTGGATGAAGGGCTTATTCAACATAGTCACAGCCCATTGTCTGCACTTGTGATTTTAGTTAAAAAGAAAGATGGTACTTGGCAGTTTTCTATAGATTATCGCGCCTTGAGCAATGCTACGGTCAAGGATGCTTTTCCCATGCCCACAGTGGATGAATTATTAGATGAATCGCATGGCTCTCCTATTTATTCCAAGCTAGACTTGCGATCTGGGTACCACCAGATCCTGATGCATGAAGAGGACTGAGAGAAAACGGCTTTCCGCACCCATTAAGGTCTATATGAGTGGAAGGTGATGCCCTTCAGACTAACAAATGCCCCAACAACCTTCCAGGCACTAATGAATTCAATTTTTCAACCATTCCTATGACAATTTGTGTTGATATTCTTTAACAACATATTGGTCTATAGTAGCTCCTGGGAGTAACATTCGGCGTATCTTAGGGAGCTTTTGGTGACATTACAGAAACACCACCTGTTTGCAAAGCGATCGAAATGTGCGTTCGGTCAGTGACAAATAGAATATTTGGGACACATTGTATTAGCAAGGGGGTAGAGATGGACCCTTTGAAAGTGTAAGCAGTTCAGGACTGGCCACTGCCGACCACCGTCTTGCAGTTTAAGGGATTTCTCAGATTGAGTGGGTACTATTACAGGTTTATTCAGGGATATGCCCAACTAGCAGGCCCATTGACTTAGTTATTAACGAAAGATGGGTTCTATTGGAATTCAGAAGTCCAAGAAGCCTTTGGCAAGCTAAAACATGCTTTGGTCCAAGCTCCTGTGTTGGCTTTACCCGATTTTGCTGAACCTTTTGTCTTGGAAACAGGCTTGTCAGGAATAGGCATTAGCACCATCTTAAGTAAACACAACCACCTGATAGCTTATTTTTTGAAGAAGCTATCTCCATGTTGGCAGGCACAGTCAGCTTATGTGCTGGAACTATATGCAATCACTAAGGCCGTAGTGAAATTTCAACATTATTTATTCAGTCACACTTTCGTGATTCAAACTAATCATGCCAATCTGAAGCATCTTGATGAACAGACCATTCAAACCCCTGAACAGGAAGCTCGCCTTCCTAAATTGTTAGGATACCGTTTCACGGTTGAATACAAGCCAGGTAATCTGAACCAAGCTACAGATGTATTGTACGAGCCACCTATATATCTTTATTGAGTACTCAGGATGAGTTGATGAATGAGGTTTTTCAGCACGCCATGACGTCCCTTGTATTGGAAACCGTTTGGTCTTAGTTAAACTCCGAACCAGTATCGTCACGAGGGTACCATTTGAAGCACGATCATCTGTACTGAAAAGGTAGACTAGTGGTTCTGTGGGACCAACATGAATTAATCATCAAGCTTTTGGATTATTTTCATTCTTCTATTATCAGGGGACACTCTAGTTTCCTTCGTACCTTCCACCAAGTGGCTAGTCTATTTTTTTAGCCACAAATACAGCTAGACATTAGGGATTATATTCGATAGCGTGTGGTGTGCCAACAAGCCAAGACCTCACAGCTCTACCCGGTTGAGTTACTTAACTCGTTACCTATTCCTGACAAAATTTGGGAGGACATTGCAATGGATTTTATCATGTCATTAACGGTTATTAAAGGACTCAGCATGATAATGGTGGTCATCGATTGCTTATTTAAATACAGCCATTTCATTCCATTGCCTGTGAACTTTAGTGCCAGTCACGTGGCAGAGGCATTTCTTCAACATGTGGCTCAGTTTACATGGCATGCCCAGGAGCATTGTGTCGGACAAGGTAGGTTACAAGCTACTTAGACAACCATTGAAGAGCCATTGGGTTTTTCTTCATAATCTGTAATAATACTTTAATTCAATAAGTTTTTCTTTGCAGAGTAAGATCAAAACCGAACAAATGATAAAATGAACATTCATAGTTTACAAGTAGAATCAATCAGTTGTTAAATGTGTTGAATAATAACCATACATCCTTGATCAAAGTAATGATCGATGACTAGTTGATTGATCAGGTTATCGATTATTTAGAGTGAGAGCTTTTGAAACAGATAACTAAGTTTATCGATCAAGTGATGGATTAATGATTTATCCATCAAGTGATCGATAAGGGAAAACAGTGACTTCATACTCGTATGCAGAGAAAATGAAGATCAAGGTCACTTTTGATTTTGAATCTCTTTAAATAGAGAATTAAGATAAACATAAAGGTTGAGAAAAGCTTGAATGAAATAGATGATAAATTTTGACAAACATCATGACTGGTTGAAGTTTAAACTGAAATCGCTCCATAATCGAACAAGTGATCGAACACTTGTTGATGGATCAGGCTATCGATAAACAAGGTGTTATAGAAACAGATTTTAGAGCAAGAATGATTGAACACATTATCAATAAATAGATGATGGATAAACTTATCAATAAACAATAACGAGAAGTATATTTAGTGAAAACATAGACTTTGTAAATTATCAAATAGGTGATCGATTAATAGATGATCGATCAAGTGATTGATAAAATAAAACAGAGAGATTTAATCCTGTAAAGTTAAAGAGCTGATTTATCAATCACGTTATGTGAAAAACAAGGCATATAGGTAAGTACAGTGATCGATCATATTATCGATAATTTGATTATCGATCCGATGATCGAAAAGACCATTAGTTGAAGATGAGATACTGATGATCGATCAGTTGATCGATAATCCACTGATCGATCAAATGATCGACAAGCCACTTAGGTAACAACCTGCATGTAGAGTGGTTTATAAAGCAATGTTCGATCACATTATCAATAAATCACTAACCGCTAAAGTGATCGATAAATGGTGACTAAAGCAAAACATAGAGTGAATAGAGGGCATTACCATTTATTTGTTTTCTCATCAATAAATCATTTATCGATCATGTGATCGATAAGTGCCTATTAGATTTGTATTGCTTCATCTTACTGATATTCGATCATTTTGATTATCGATCAAGTGATCGATAACTTACTGCAGACTTTTATATATAACTAAGTCAACAATGATCGATCAATTGATCAATCAACACATTATTTATAAGGTTATCGATCAATGTTTCTGCTAAGTTATTGATTGTATAGAAATATTATCTATCAAGTTATCAATAAGTTCTTGATTGATCAGATGATCGATCAACATGCTAAAACACATATTCCTTACTTTGTTATCATCAAAACTTTAATCCTAACATTCTCCCCTTTTTTGATGATGACAAAACATAGGTGAGGGATATTGACTAAGTAGCATAAGATAACGGTAAAATCAAAACAGCAAAGGCTTTTGACAGATCAAAGTGAGACAGAAAGGCAACATAAGGGAAAAATTAACTTATAAACATGAACTATCAGAGTACATATTAGTAAGAAAATTAAATACATAATTGTTAGAAATCAAGATAAAAAAATCAACTAAACAGTAGAGGAAAAAAACAACTAAACAGTAGAAAGAGCAACTAAACAGTAGAATCCTTCTCCCCTTTTTTGTCAGCATTAGAAGAAGAAGGGGAAGGAGTAGAAACAACAAGCATGGGAAGAGGAATAGGAAGAGGTGGAAGTTGAGAAAGTGGAGAGAAAGGTGGAAAATGCAGAGAAGGGAGTGGCTGTAGAACAGTGATAAGAGCCAAAGTAATAGGATGAGTGGGAGAGGTAGGTGGTATAGATGGGGAAGGGGAAATAGGAGAAGAGGGTATGGTTGAGGTAGATGGTGCAGGCTCATGGTGAGGAGGAGAAGGCGGATGAGAAGGTAGATCCTCAAAACTAAAAGAGGTGCTGGGTGCAGAGAAGTTGTTGCAGAGAAAGGCCACCATCCCTTTGAGCTCTTTGATCTCTCTGTCAACATGATCAAATCTTTGAGAGACTTCCTTTTCCAAAACTATCATTGCTTGTCGGTGAAGATCCAAAATTTTGGAAATGCCCTCAAATTTTCTGTCAAAGACTTCCCTATAGTCTCTTGCAGTGGCATAAACTCTTCTCTCAAAGTCTTGAAGTTCTGCTTGAAACGTCTCCCTGATTGATCTTTCCAGAAATGATGGTCTAGGGGTATGAGAGGGAGCTGCAGTGGATTTGGCCTCATCTTGGGTTCTAGAAGTGCTGACAGCTGGTTGTTTCCCTTTATTTTTCTAAGTCATCTTTTGTGAGGGTCTAAAGGGTACAAGGATCCTCATTTTGTTGAGCTGGGTGATGCCAAAAGCAGGAACTTTTGTCTTGGGTTCTCCAGGCTCAAAAGAGGCGATGTTATTTGCTTAAAGGATGTAGGTGGCCAACTGAGGATAGGGAATTGGTGTAGACTTGGATTTGTTAAGAATAAAATCCTTCATCTCATTAAAGATCAAAGCCCTTATGTTGATCTTTTCCCCACTAATTATCCTTGCCAATAGCAAATAATCATCCAGAGTTAGATGTGAAAAGCTCCTGGACTTGTTGATCATGCTCCTCGAGTAGATAAAGTGGATGATTCTATAATAATCACACATTTGCTTAGGTGGAAAGTTTAGCTCACCGGGGTAGTCATCACTTTGCATCAAAATCTTGTAAGCTTTGATGTCATTCATATCCCCCCTCACAGATTCTTGGGTTCCCAACAATTCATTCAGCTTAGCACCAGTAATATGGAAGGTTCGACCTCTAAGTTTAACCTGTAGATAATCATTTATCAGATTATCCTGCTCATCATATTCTTCTACTGATTCCATATTACAGTAGAACCTCTTAATTACCTCAAGACAATACTCTCCGCCAATAATCAACCAATTTGAGTAATATTGCAATGGGTCACTTAAATCTAGATTAATCTGTTTGTTTTTCTTCAGGCTCTCAATATCTACAGAAACCACATGATAGAATTTTTGGTTTGCAAAATCTGTCTTAAACTTAGCCAAATTTACTTTACTATCAAGATTTCCAATCAACAGCATAGAAAAATTAGAAGGGATACCTTCATTAGGAATTTGGCATGACACGCCTTCACTGGCTCTTTGCTTTCTCTGTCTCGATTGCTTGGGAATGGAAACTCTCAAGGCAGCTTCCACAGCTTTCTGAACTGATGCTCCCTTATTAGATTCTGTTTCAGATTCCTCAGTGACCACTGGTAGCTTGAATTTAGACCGGGGAGATTTTCTTTGAGGAGTGGGTTGCTCTTCAGCTCGACTCTCTCGAATTTTGAGGACTCCTCTTTTCTTTGACAATTCTTCCCTCACTTTCAGTCTATACCTCTTCTTTGTGCCCAAGGGAGTAGTGTCGCTAGGTTGGGTTCGTTTCTCAGTGCTCTCTTCCGGCTCAACATTGGGCTGCTTAACTCTTACCATTTTTGTAGGGCCAAAGAATTCTGAGGATTTAATCAGTTAAGGAAGTGTTTGTTGAGTGCGATGTAGATCGAGCAACCTTCAAAGTTGGATTCGAGTGGAAAGGGGTCGAAAATTTAATGGAATAGTGATTTTGGACCATTGTGTGGAAACAGGGGATCAGTTTTTTTTCTTTCGAGTTAGGGTTCGATAACTGACAGGGGTTTTCAAAAAATTGAACGTTATAAAACACCAGAATTATTGATCATGTTATCGATCAATGGGTGATCGATCACGTGTTCAATAAATATGAAGAACACATAAGAATACTTAAGACAATTATCGATCAAGTTATCGAACAAGCAATTATCGATCAAGTTATCGAACAAGCAATTATCGATCATGTTATCGATAAACATAGATATAGGAAACACATACCTGGTCTGTTTTATCGATCATTTGATCGATTAACAGTTTATTGATCAGCTTATCGATAATGCTTACCAAAATTGAATGAAGTGTCTCAAATCCTTGTTGCTCCTGATTGATGTCTTGATCGATAATCATCTTATCGATCAGCTTATCGATAATCCTTGTTCTGATTTTCTTCTTTCTCCTCACATGCTTCATTTATCGATCAGTTGATCGATAAATGATCCCTTCATGGCATCATGATTATCAATGTCTTTATTGATCATTCCATACTCTGTTTACCTCTATTTTTCTTTGACAAAATAGAGCTTTTTGCAAAACAAATTTCTATCTACTCCAATGCTTATGTTAGTCTTTTAATCATCAAAACATTAAATCTAAAGATTCAAATTTGAGAGATAAAATGAGATTTCTTACAACTCATTGGGATTTACCATTCCCAGTTCTCTTCTAAAGTAGTTGAACTTTTGTTGATCATGAGGCTTCGTAAAAATATCTGCTATTTGATACTCAGTAGAGATAAATTCTACTTTTACGACTTTCTTTTGAACATGATCCTAAATAAAATGATGTCGAACGTCAATATGCTTAGTTCAGGCATGATGAACTGGATTCTTCGATAGGCTTATCGTACTTGTGTTGTCACACAGGATTGGAATTTCTCTCAAGTTGATTCCTAGAACCTGTAGTTGTTATCTTAACCATAGAATCTGAGCACAACAATTGGTAGTGGCAACATATTATGATTATGTGGAGGAAATTGCTACAGTATTCTGCTTTTTGCTTGACCATGAGATAAGGTGCCCTTTGAAGAATTGACATTGCCTAGTGGTACTCTTTCTGTCTGTCTTATATCCTCCATGATTTGCATCTGAATATCCCATTAGATATTCTGCTCCCTTCTTTAGATACCAGATTCCTAAATTCTGTGTTCTGACAAGGTATCTGAGGATTCGCTTGACAGCTTCTTCATGTGATTCTTTGGGGGCTGATTGATATCTTGCGCACATTCTCACACTGAATTGAATATCTGGCCTACTAGCAGTGAGGTAGAGTAATGAACCAATCATTCCTCTATATCTGGTCAGATTCACGTCCTTACCCGTTTCGTCTGCATCTAACGAGATGGTTGAGCTCATAGGAGCTTTTATACTTTTAGCATTTTCTAGTCCATATTTCTTTAGTAACTCCTTCAAATACTTCATCTGGGATATAAATATGCCATTTTTCTTCTACTTGATTTGTAAGCCCAGGGAGAAATTTAGTTCTCCTATCATCGACATTTCGAACTCCCCGTGTATTAGCTTAGCAAACTCTTGACAAAGATCCTCATTAGTAGCTCTGAAAATAATATCATCCACATAGATTTGAACAATCAAAAGTTCCTTTCTACTTCTTTTAATGAAAAGTGTAGCATCCACTTTGCCTCTTTCAAAACCTTTTTCTATCAGAAAATTGCTAAGGCATTCGTACCAAGCTCTAAGAGCTTGTTTTAAACCATATAGAGCCTTTTTTAGTTTGTAAACATGATTAGGAAAGTCTGAATCTTTGAAACTAGGAGCTGTTCAATAAAAACTTTTCATAAAATATAACCATTCAAAAATGCTTTTTTAACATTCATTTGATATAATTTGAAATCTGTTATGCAAGCAAATGCTAAAAGTACTCGTATGGCTTCCAATCTAGCTACTGAGCATATGTTTCCTCATAATCAATACCTTTTTCCTGATTATAGCCTTTAGCTACTAATCTGGCTTTGTTTATGACGATTTATGCAGATTCATCGAGCTTATTTTTGAATACCTATTTGGTGCCTATGACTGGATGACTATTAGGTCTGGGTACCAATTCCCAAACTTGATTCCTCTCAAATTGGTTCAGCTCTTCCTGCATTGCAACTATCCAGAATTCATCAGATAGAGTCTCGTCAACATTGGTGGGTTTAATATGTGAGATGAACGCAGAGAAGCACATTTTATTGAACACTTGTCTCTGGGTTTTGACCCCTTTATTGACTTTACCAATGACTTGTTCCAGAGGATGGTCTCGGTTATGTCTCCAAGCCTTAGGCTGTTCTAAATTTTCTTGTGAAGAAGGTTCATTTAAATCATTTTTGTTTTCTAAACATTCCTCTAAAGGTAATTTATTTGAAAATTTGTTTAAATCCAGTTTTTGAAAATTTTGAACGATTTCAGCATCATCATCTAGAGGTTTTGAAATCGGCTCAGTTTCAGCAAACATAACATGTATTGATTTTTCAATTGTGAAAGTACGTTTGTTGAAAACTCTATAAGCTTTACTGTGATTAGAGTAACCAAGAAATAAACCTTCATCAGCTTTAGGATCGAATTTACCGAGATTCTCTTTGTTGTTGTTGTGAATGTAGCACTTACTTCCGAAGATCTTTAGATGAGCCAGGTTAGGCTTTCTTCCTTTGTACAGCTCATATGGTGTTTTTCCGAGCAATGTTCTAATGTAAGCTCTATTGGACATGTAGCACGCAGTACTCATTGCTTTTGCACAGAATACTTGTGAAATTCCTTTCTCATTCAGCATTGCCCTTGCCATTTCAATGAGCACTTTGTTCTTTCGCTTAGCAACACTGTTTTGTTGAGGAGTTCTTAGTGCTGAAAAGTTGTGATCAATTCTGTGCTCGTCACAGTAGTCTGCGAATTTGTTGTTTTCAAATTCTCCTCCATGATTAGATCTGATTGACATAATGGAAATACCTTTCTCATTTTGGACCTTCTTGGCAAAAACAATAAATGCATTAAACATTTCGTCTTTAGAGGAAAGAAACAGAGTCCAAGTGAATCTTGAATAGTCATCAACTATCACAAGAGTGTACAGATTTCCATCGAAACTTTTCACTCTTGATGGACCAACCAAATCCATATGAAGCATTTGGAGTGGCCTTTCGGTTGAGACTGTCTTCTTTAATTTAAACGAAGACTTTGTTTGTTTACCCTTATGACAGACATCACAAATAATATCATGTTCGTACTGAATTTTTGGTAAACCAATAACCAAATCCCTTTTTGTTAATTTTGAAAGTTGATTCATGTTAACATGTGCAAGACGTTTATGCCAAACCCAACTTTCCTCCTTTTTGCTAATAAAACAGTTTTCAGAAGATGAGTCAATTTGGAGCGTATAACAATTACCGTCCCTTGGAGTTCTCAGCTTTATATTCAACTCTTCTTTCTTTAAAGGCAGGTCGTCTTTACTTATGACTAAGCATTCTTCTAAATCGAAGATCCCCCAGTTGTTTTTGTCGGTACTTTGACTGACACTGAGCAGATTGTGACACAGACCTTCTACGTAGTACACATCTTCAACCTTCATTCCTTTGTCACTTCCTATCTCTCCGATTCCAGCAATTCTTCCAAATTGATTACCACCGAAGCTTACTTTGCCTCCTTCTCTTGGTTTGAGTGATGTGAATTTCTCAATATCACCTGTCATATGTCTGGAGCATCCACTATCGATGTACCATTTATTCGTTCTGGACACTTTGAGGCATACCTGCAACAACATAATCATGTTTTAGGTACCCATACCTTCTTGGGTCCTTTTTGGTTAGTATGAGTTGTCCTAGGCACATAAGTACCTTTGGGCACCCATTTTAATGTCCCGTAAATTCCTTTCTTTCTGTGATAACAAGAAGAGATTGTATAACCTTTACGATTGCAATAAGAACATATTACAAAAGGATTAGAGGAATGAATAATATTTCTAAAGAAGGTAAGATATGATCGACCACTACTCTTCTTCTTTCCCTTCGTCTTATCTTGAATAGGATCATATCCTATTCTATTTTTATCCATTGAACATCGTTGAGCTCCCAAAATCACTTTGAGCATTTCACTACCCTTAGTGAATTTCTCTAAGGTTTTTGTGAGATCCTTGGCTTTCTTTTTTTTTTCTGTTCACATTCCGTACATACTGGAGGTGGAACTTCATTGTCTTTCAGCTTTGTTTGCTGTTCCTCCAGAAATTTATTCTTTTCTTAGAGCTAACCAACTCCTTTACAATTCTTACTAATTCTAAATGTAATGCTTTGTATTCAGATTATAATTCATCATAGGAGGGTTCAGAAGTGATTACCTCATCTGTCTCTGATTCTTCATCTTCCTGAGCCACAAGACAGATGTTGGCGGTTTCTTCATCATCACTTTCTTCTTCTTCTTCTGAAGAACTATCTCCCCAAATTGACGTGACAAAGGCTTTCTTCTTTCTGAACCTTTCTTTCTTCGTTTCTTTGTCCTTCATTTTAGATAGCTAGGGACACTCTGCTTTGATGTGTCCCAGCTTTTTATACTCAAAGAAAATAATTTGTTCTTTTGGCTCATTCTGTGATGTTAAGACTCTGCGTTTTGACTGAAACTTCCTGGGAGCCTTGTTCTTGTAGAATTTCTTGAATCTTCTGACAATAAGACCCATTTCGTTATCTCCAGGTCTTCTTCATTGTCATCTTCGCTCTCTTGAGTTCTGAGAGCAATACTTTTACGGTTTTTCTCATTCATCTCCTTTTTATATCTTTGCTTGCTCTCATATTCTAGAAGGCTTCCAAATAGCATTGCAACCGAGCCAATTGATTCTCCCTTCGTTTCCTTATTGGCTGTTACTTTTGGCTCCCATTCTTTTGTAAGACCACTTAAGATTTTCCTCACTTGGTTTTCCTGAGTATACTTCTTCCCGAGTGCAGTGAGGTGGTTTATAAGATGCGAGAATCTTATAAACAGTGGTGAGAGTGTTGATTCTGCTCTATTTTACATCTTCCAAATAGCATTGCCCTATGTCTCGGATACTCTCTCCATCCTTCATTCTGAGTAACTTGAATTTTGTGGTGAGAGTGTTGATTCTGCTCTATTTTACATCAGTGGTTCCTTCGTGAGCTATCTCTAGTGCTTCCCACATTTCTTTCACATTTTCCAGACTGGAAACTCAGAAGTATTCTCTTTAGCTTAGTACACAGGTAAGTATGTTGATGGCTTTGTCGTTTAGAGTCACCAACTTTCTATCTTCTTCATCGAACTCGTTGGGGCTCTTACGTACTTGCTGTCCATCTATGGTTTTCATAGGAACGTAGTTACCATGCTCAATCACATCCCATAATCTATACTCAGTAGCCTTGATGAAGATCTTCATCCTCATCTTCCAAAAGGTATAGTTTTCTCCGTTGAAGCTAGGCGATTTTGATGTTGAACACCTTTCAGATAGCATGCTGTCTCCGAATCCTGCCATGGGATCTCTCTTCAGATTGTTAAGTCTTTACAGAAGAGACATGCTCTGATACAAATGTTAGTGGCAGTCTCACCCAAGAGAGGGGTGAATTGGGTGAGTTATAAAAATTTTGAGAATTTAAAACAATAAGTTAACAGAAACAGAGAGTGTGAGTTGGAGAGATTTCACTGTAGAAAGTGGACACAGAACTTATACTGGTTCGGTCTCAGCCACTTGACCTACGTCCAGTGCTCAGAATACCTCTGAGTATTCCACTATGTTCCAAGATTAATCAGGCTCTTGGTGCCATAGTACAACAATTGATACTCTCAATCACTCCCCCTTACTACCTGTAAGGTTACAATCCACACTCTTGAGTTTCACACAGAACGTGATTAATGATGATAGATACAACCTCTCTTATAGAGTGAATAAATGAGAATCACTGACGCTCGGTGTATGGAAGAACAGAGTATTGAATATAACAGTAAATAATCAACAGAGGGTAGTTCTGTATTCAATCTATTCATTTAATGCTTCTTCGTGCCTTTTATAGTTAAGGTAGTTTAGTAACTGTTAGATAGAAGAGCTTCTAGCCGTTGAGAGTTTGGTTGCGTGTTTTCCCAGTTGCTCGAACAGGCTATCAATTCTTTAGAGTGAGAGCGTTTGAAATAGATAACTAAGTTTATCGATCAAGTGATACATTAATGATTTATCGATCAAGTAATCGATAAGGGAAAACAGTGACTTCATACTAGTATGCAGAGAAAATGAAGATCAAGGTCACTTTTGATTTTGAATCTCTTTAAATAGAAAATTAAGATAAACATAAAGGATGAGAAAAGCTTGAATGAAATAGATGATAAATTTTGACAAACATCGTGACTGATTGAACTTTAAACTGAAATCGCTCCATGATCGAGCAAGTGATCGAACACCTGTTGATCGATCAGGCTATCGATAAACAAGGTGTTATAGAAACAGATTTTAGAGCAAGAATGATCAAACACATTATCGATAAATAGATGATGGATAAACTTATCGATAAACAATAACGAGAAGTATATTTAGTGAAAACACAGACTTTGTAAATTATCGAATAGGTGATCGATTAATGGATGATCGATCAAATGATCGATAAAATAGAACAAAGAGATTTAATCTTGTAAAGTCAAAGAACTTATTTATCGATCACATTATGTGAAAAACAAGGCATACAAGTAAGTGCCATGATCGATCATAGATCCGGTGATCGAAAAGACCATTAGTTGAAGACGAGATACTCATGATCGATCAATTGATCTATAATCCACTGATTGATCAAATGATCAATAAGCCACTTGGGTAACAACCTGCATGTAGACTGGTTTATAAAGCAATGTTCGATCACATTATCAATAAATCACTGACCGCTAAAGTGATCGATAAATGGTGACTAAAGCAAGACATAGAGTGAACAGAGCGCATTACGATTTATCTGTCTTCTCATCGATAAATCATTTATCGATCATGTGATCGATAAATGCCTATCAGATTTGCATCACTTCATCTTACTGATATTCTATCATTTTGATTATCGATCAAGTGATCGATAATTTACTGCAAACTTTTATACATAACTAAGTTAACAATGATCGATCAATTGATCGATCAACACATTATCTATAAGGTTATCGATCAATGTTACTGCTAAGTTACTGATTGTATAGAAATATTATCTATCAAGTTATTGATAAGTTCTTGATCGATCAACATACTAAAACACATATTTCTTACTTTGTTATCATCAAAACCTTGATCCTAACAACCGTGTGGTTAAAAAGCAAAGCGTGGATATTGTTCAACTAATGGCTGATCACTACCTCCATTAATCACAAGGACAAACATGGCAGGAGATATGGCTCTTCATTTTGCTGCTAGAATTTATCACATCTTGTTAATTTTAATTCTAAGAATAAGGAATAAAAATAGATGAAGGGTTAGGCAGTATAGTAAATAGATAGATAGAACAATTTTTTAATTGAAACCTGAGTAGGGACCGGACTGTCATTTTCAAAATATCCGGTCAAGAAAGTGCAAACTAGGAATTTATGCCCAAAATTCCAAAAAAAAATCCTGAAAAACCATTAAAAAATATAATTTGGGGAGCAGGGGAAATTCTATTTCAAAATTAAAAAGCCAAAAGATTATGCCCTTATTCTTTATGATGCTATAGCTTTAATCTGATTAATTCTTACAAAATTAGTATTTGCAATTTGTGAGGGTCGTTCAAGCTATATATGAAATTTTTTATTAATAATAAGATAACATACTGTGACACGTTCACTAACCCACGAGTGAATAGAAAATTAGATCTACATTGAATCTCACCTAAATCGCCCCATTAAAAAAGTAAAAATAAATTATTATAGAATTCTCTATATTTTAGGATATTTTTGGCTAAACAATGTAAAGTTAGCCAAAATTAATTATTTAAAATACATAGAGGCCTCCATGATTCCAGAAAAAAATATGGAAAAATTATTTTAAGAGGTTATCATATATTATAAAATTGTTCACACCCTCAGAAAGGGAAGATGTTAACTAATTTAAGTGAATTAAGAAAATTAATTTAGTTATTTGTAATACATAGGTGTTGTTTTTTTTTGTAAAGTACCCTTACTAATCATATGTGTTAACTGAAATTATTATTTGATAAAACTTTTAACATATACAACTTGGGAAAAAATGGCTTAATATGAGAGATAAAGTAAATTGGAGGTTTTATATTTAGGACCAAATTGACTGTCAAATTAGGTTTTATATTAAGAATTGGAAATAGTACTATACTCACAACAACAAAATAGCTGATTAGTGACGGAATTTGTGATGGAAAAAAATTTTGTTGCTAATTTCCGACGGAATTGTGACGGAAATTCTGTAACTAATTTTTTTTGATGGATTAGAGAGAGAATTTTTTCGTCTCTAATATTAGTGACGGATTAGTGACGGAATTTCTGTTCGTTGCTAATCTATTGAAAAATCCATCAATAAATATTTAGCGACGGAATTAGCAACGGAATTTTTTCTGTCAGCAAGTTCAGTCGCTAAATTGTTTTGTCATGAAAGTTTTTGTCACTAATTCCGTCGTTAATTCTATTCCATCGCAATTCCGTCACTAATTTTAAATTTTGTTATTTTAAATTATAATCTTACAAAAATTTATATAATAACAATAAAGAACATAATGATTTAAAAACATTTTCAATTATAAAATAAATTGATATATTTGTGGAGTTAGTGTTAATGAAGATATTGTTATCATTATGTATACACTGAAAATAAAAAGACAATTTCTTAGAAAACTTGCTTATATTTTGTTAAAATAAATTCCTCTTGATTATTAATAATAATTAAAAAATATAATAAGAATATTAATAACTTTCTTATACAAACTAATATAAGAAAGAAATAATTTTATTATATGTAAAATATATTGAAATATATAATATATGATAGAAATTCAAAACCAAAAAAGGAATTTATATGAGTGCAAACTAATATTGAAGTGAATTTTATATTTCAATCATCAAATAATAAAATTTAATCATGATATAATTAATACCCATAATATAGATTGGTTTTGGTCTTCAATACAAAAACAAATGATATATAAAGAATTTTAAGAAAATAAATTACATAGGATATATATACAAGTAAGAGAATACTGTTTATCATAATCTATTCAAATCATTTAATTTTTTATATAGAATAATTAATTAGATTTTATTATAGTAGTTATTTTTTGAATAACAAAATTTTTTGACTAATTATAAATGATTTTCTTCAAATATATAAAACACATATAGATAATATAATATAATACAATATAATACATATATAATTAAATTGTATATCTTATCAATCTTAATTAAAAATTATTTATAAAAAATTATTTATGATTTAAAATTCAAAATTAGTGTCGTTAGAAATTAAAATTATATTAAAAATATTTTTTAAAAAATAAAACATTATAAAACAAATAGTAAAAAAATATATTTATTTTTTCATTAAAATAGTTATGATTAAAATTATCATATAGTATATTTTTAGTTTTTTAATAATATATATAATTGTTGTGTAAAATAATATTATATATATTTAATTTTATATAATAAGTCAACAGGTTCATCGCAACTCAACTGGCAAAGCTATACACGCGCACAGAGGAGATCCTGGGTTCAAGCCATGGAGAAGTCACTTTGAGGAGGGAATTATGTGATGACGACACGTGGTAGCACACGTGGTAGGCAGAGGCGAGGTGGGCAGCACACGTGGCAGGCAAAGGTGAGGTGGCAGTGACATGTGGAGGTGGTTCCTAGTGATGACGTGGCAATTGGTAGAGGTGCCACGTGGTATTTTGTTTTATTTTTTAAAAAATTAGGTTAGTGACGGATTAGTGAAGGAAATTTCTGTCAAGAATTAGTGATAGATTAGCAACAAAAAATTTATGTTGGTAATTAGCGACAAAATTTTCCATCGCTAATCAATTAGCAACGAAGGAATTAGCATCGGAACAAATTCCGTCACTAAATAAAAAATTATGTCATTAAATTTCATCACTAAGAGCATGTTTCTTTTGTAGTGACTTCACCATGTGATTAAAAGGCAAAGAAGAGATATTCAGTCTATTTGGTGTAGTGCTTTGGAGGGGGAAAAGTAGCTTATAGGTGTGATAAGTTAGTTTGTAAATTTGAGAATTGTTTGTCACAGTTTTTGGCCAATTTGACTTATATATGGGCTAGAAGCTGCTTTTTTAAGCACAATTGTAAAAACACTTAAAACTTACTTATGACTTGTGCAAAAGTAGCTTTTTAGAATTAAAATATATTTTTGCCCTTTTATCTATATTGTTCTTGTACTTCTCTCTATATATTCCTTGTAATTTCCAATCAGTTTTTAGTTATTTATTTTTAATATTCTAAAATAATTTTTAATAGTAGTTATAATATTTTAAATTTTTAATATTATTTTTATTGTATATTTACATAAATTGTATAGAGTATATCATCTAATTAATTATTTAATATTATGTGGTTCAAAAATTTGCATTTCTAATTTAAATATATTTTATTAATTAAATACAACTTTTTCATATTATAATAATTTAAAATTATTATATTTTGTAAATTCATATTTTTAATTATTTTTTATTATTTAATAAAAGTCATATCCATTTTAATCATTCTGTAAACTAAACTTATTTATTCCGTTATAATCTAAACAATTTTTTCACTTCACAAACTAATTTTTATAAAAGTCAATTCAAACATAAATCACACTGTTCAATCTAACTTTTATTTCATCTCACTTTTCTAAAAATTAAATTGAAAATAAGTTACTTTTTCTACTGTTAATCCAAACGGATTTGTTCTGAGACTAATGGCTGATCACTTCCCTCCATTAATCACAAGGACAAACATGGCAGGAGATATGGGTCTTCATTTTGCTATTAGAATTTGGACTCGGAACCTCTCCTTTTTCTTACTATCCATTTTCCCTCTATTTCCCCAATCTTGACCATTTATTGAATCTCATGGCTCATGTTTTCACAACACACTGCAAACTCCACCCCGGGGGGCCTCTTGATTTGATGAACGGTCAAGATCAGGAAAGTGGAGGGGAAATAGACAGTAAAGAAGTGGAGAGGTTCCGAGTCCCTAGAATGGAGGGGGTTGGATTAACCTCTACAATTATTTACCGTTATGCAGCTCAATTTCATGATGATGATGAAGAGAAAAACCTGCTGAGGATAAAGAATGAGTTTGGAAACATGGCATTTGCATGACGCTGTGAGGACACGTGATCTTGAGATTACTCGTCTCATATTTGAAGCAGATAAAGATGTGCCCAATTATCTGAATAATGAAGGTAAATCGCCATTATACTTGGCTGTTGAGACTAAACAGGTTGGTACTATTGATCTCTTACTGGAAGCTGCAATACAAAATCGGGAGAAGCACCAAGGAACCTCCCTACTCCTTGCTGCTATTATGGTCATGAGTTTAGGTATAGTTTAGCCTCTTTGTTTTTAACACAATCTACTCCCCTTAAAATTTTTGTACAAGAGAAGCTTGAGAAGCTATTAAACGAGGGGGACAAGAACAGGAATAGCCCGTTGCATTTGGCTTCCTAATAGTACTTGCACCAGAAGATATTGTAGTTGCTAACGCAAGATAAGAGACTCAATGTCAACCTAGTGAATAACGAAGCCCTTACAGCCCGTGATATTATCGTACCTAAAAGAAGTACACCGCTAACTATTCGAGAGGTATGATCAGACAAATCTCTACCTTATTTTAATGATGATTAATTACTCTAAGGATAAAGCCATTTTTGTAACTCTCAAAGGAACCTGAATTAGAGAATGGATGAACCTTGATAGCAGACTTGTGGGAAACATCAAACTTAGGCCTATGACTATTAGTCGTTAAATATAGTAGACTTTTAATTAAACTTCTGTGTGTTGTAACATTAGTTGTTTTACCACATTCTTCTTTTGAAAGCCAATGGAGTGTCAACAAATCTGCGTCTTTCAGTTTTAAACCTTTTAAGAATATCAACAGTATCTTCTTAGTAAGAAATGACCGTTCCCTTAGTTTGGATTCCCAAAACATGCTTCATTTCCCGTAGATCACTCATTTCTTTTCCTTCTTAAAATTTTTAATTCACTAACAAATCAACAGAGTAACATTAACAGAAATTTCGTATGTTCCTCCTTTCTCACATGTAAAGTAGCTTCATTTTCACTCCTCTTGAAACTCAAAATGATTAAGATAACCATCAATTTTGCTGTAGCAAGCTTAAGGAACTTGTTTGAAACCATAAAGACCTTTGTGAAGCTTATAAACTGTCTCTTTCTTACCAAAAACTTGATTACCTCTGATTGCCCAACAAAGATCTCTTATTGTAACTCTCCATTTTAGAAAGCTAACTTTGCATCTGAATGAAATATTTTCCACTTCATTTGAGCTGAGAAAGCCACTAAAAGCTTGGTAGGATCATGCCAAGCAACCGGTCCAAATGTATCACCATTGCCCACTCATGCTTACTGTGAATATTCCTTAGCAGCCAGCCTGGCCTTAGGTTTGTTTATTGAGACATTTGGATTCAACTGAGCAATGAGAATTCACTTGACTCCAATACTCCAATAACAGTTTTGTTTTCTAGTCTTTGTATAGTTGTCAGGTCTTATTCTTTTCTATCATCCTTATCTCCTTCACTGCATTCCTCCATTCAATACGCCTTACCATGGTTTTGTCTTGAGAACTGTAGTCTAAGGTGAAGATTCTTCGTTATTGCCTTTATCTTCATTAAGCTGTGAGGAATCATCGATAGTCTCTATGGTGGAGAAGTTGGCTGTTTCTGCACTTCATCTCGTTCTCTACATCCATTGCCCCAATTCTACTGAGAGAATTCATCAACTAATATTACTATACCCTTTAGACATTTCTGCATAACCTAAAAAGATCTCCTTCCTTTTGATCTATTTTGGACCTTTTTTCAATTGAAACATGAATATAGCAGACTGAACCAAAGGTCTTCAAGTGCTTAATAGAAGGCTTAATATCGCTCCAAACTTCTACAGGGAAGTTTCCGTTCGATAGGTTTAGTTGGTCGCCTATTTAGCAAATAAATATCTATACAAATAGCCTCAGCCCACGACTTCCTTTGAAATCCCATTTTGCTGATGTGAATATCTGTCATAAGTTGATGTTCAATTCCCATATCAGTATGAAAACCATCAAATTGATGAAGGTATACTCCTTTCCGTTGTCAGATCTCATCACATTTCAGGAATATCCACTTTGAGCCTTGTTGGTTAAGAAAATACCCCTTCCATCCTTGTAAAGCCATAAATGGAAAGCACAAAGTACTTGAAGGCTTGATGGTCACAGGGCGTTATAGATCCCTGTGGACTAATTTCAATTTCTTCTTGGCTCTCCAAGTTGCTCTTGCTGGAAGTTACACCCTATGCATTTTAGCATGTTGACAAGAAGCACATATATCATTGACAATAGAGATTTCATATAAGTAAATTGCTACTGAGGCACTTCACAGACATGTTCTTTAAAGCTACAAGGTACAAAGTTAAAATGCCCATATCTTCTATGCCAGAACAAGGACTTGTCACACCTTACTTTATTACCCAATTTTACATAAAGTGGGAGCATTTGGAACCATTTCACAAGTCATTAAGTTGGAGAATTTTGAATTTTTAAATTTATTTTCTTGGGTTACTATTTATTATAACCTTAGATTTCTCTAAACTTTGAAAAATCATAACTAATTCTAGAAAAATCAAAACAATATGGTTCCAAATCCTACTTCAAGCTTGCAATAAGCTCTTTAAGGGGAAAAAAATACATTTAGAGTATGAATCCAATTCATGTGTGCCCAGTTTCCACGTCAAGATATACTGTTCATTTGGTCATTTTTTTAATTTTTCAGAATTTATGCCCAACTTTGAAAGGGTATAACTTTTTGTAAAAAACTTCAAATTTCATGAAATACTACTCATTTTAAAGCTAAAAATATAATCTATTGGAATGTCAAATTTCAGATCCAAACCCCATCATTTACTCAAAATTTCACATGGTCAAACTTTACCCTTAACTTGGTCAACCTTTACCCTTTTCATGCAAAACTTGCCCAAAATAAACAATAACTATTCCAATATGATTCAGCCACATATCACATGTTTATATATGATTTCTTCATCAAATATCCACATGCATAACATTCTTGATTATCATTACAATAATTCTCAATAATTCACAATAATTCATCAAAATTACAAAATATTCATCAAGAGGCATTAAACTCGATTATCTCCAAAGATAATCTCTTTGCCTTTCTCCTTGCTTGGTACAACCCTACTCGGTAGATATTTGAACATAAAAGAATGATATTTCATAGAAAATCTCAATAGCAATAAATTACAATCATCATGCTTATCATTACTATGTTAAAATGTGATATGTTACCACAAAACTAGAATTATTATGCAACATTTTATGTATATTTGATTTGCCATGGAAAGAGACCCATAAATCAACCATGATGCCATTCCACATTACATATTGCCAAAGCATACTTGACATAGAAATTCACACATAATCACATAGTTTGCTCAATCACATCATGGCAACATAAATCAACTAACATAAACACATTTAAACAAATAAGAAAGCAATCAAATTATGAGTTCAATGCTACCTCTTACTCAGATACACAATTCAGCCTCCTTAGGTATTTGGTGCTCCTCTTTGTTTTCTCACACAATGGCTATCAATCCAAGGATAAACACATTCCAAATTACCAATAATTGGAGCATAAACACCATTACTCAACAATATACTCAATTAAACCCCTTTTTTCTTGATTTTTGAAATAATTATTTCTTCTTTGTTTCAATCAATCTCTTGGTTTATTCCCACACTATTTTTTATATAGAATCCAATCATCAAATCATATTTAACAAAATCAAACTTCTTCCTCTTGAACTTGAGTTGGCCGAATAGTATGCTTTGGGGATCCAAAATTTTCATTTTTGATTCCAATAATTTGAAACACTTTTCCTTGGTGTTCCCTCACACAAAAATACCTTTTAAACCTATTGGAATCATCAAATCATATTGAAACAATCTCTAACATTAAGAACAAGCAATGGCCGAATTGAAGGTAGTTTAGGGTTAGAATTTTCATTTTTAATTCTAATGCTTTCAAACACTTTTTCTTGGTATATTCCCACACAAAAACACATTCTAAACTTATTAGAATTATCAAATTAAACCGAAACAATTTCTAAACCCCTGAACACATAGTGGCTGAAATGCCCCCTTAAATAGGGAACTTGAAATTTCTTCCAAAAATTAATCCAAACATCAACCAAGCAAGCTATTCCAAGCTCTAAATCATGGTTTTTAATAGGGAACTTGAAATTTCTTCCAAAAATCAATCCAAACATCAACTAAGCAAGCTATTCCAAGCTCTAAATCATGGCTTTTATCCTTGCCTAATCATTTCTCATCATTTCAAAAATTGGACAGCAGAACACCTTGGATATTGTCACCAAATTTCACTCAAGCTAGAGTCATAGTCAAATTAAAACTTGAACATACCTTGATTGATCCTTGATTCTTGCTTGAAAATTCTAGGCTATTTTTAGCATGTTCTTGTCTCCCAAACTCAGCTTTGTCTACAGCAAAACCTCCCCCACTTTTGAGTGTCTAAAAACCAAAAATTGAAAGTGTAAGAGGGGGTATTTATATACCTCACTGTAGCCTCATCTTCCTTCTAAGTGTCTCTTAAAAATCTGGAGCTAAAGGCCATGTGTAGACCTTGAGGAGTTGCAGAAAATTGGGAGAGTACAAGTGTTCCTTATGTAATAATGTTTTGGATAAAATCATGTGATATTATGCATTATTTTATTTTATAACCATGTGCACCACTTGGGCCACAAATTTACTGTTCATTCCTGGTCCAAAATGAAGTCCAATGGGCTAGAGAAAGAAAGAAGAAGTATTACCTTGCATCTCTAAACATTTTTTTTACCTGATTTCATCGTATCGGCTAAAATTTGTTTCTAATTTTCAATAATATTTTTGGACCTAAAAAAATTCATTTCTACCCATCTAAAATCATATTTTAACATAGGAAGGTCTCCTGAATTTTTCTAAAATTTATCCCAATCTCTAACTATTTATTTTGAATTTTCTCTGAAATCAGGCTTTACCGATAAAATTTTGGTAATAAATATCCTAAAATTAATTCTTTCACTCCTACGGCCTGAAAATAATTTTATAAAATCAAATAAATCCTCAAATAATTTTTTATATCTTTCAGACTTATTGAGGTCTCTATATATTTAAAATAATTTTTTCCAGCTAATTGTTCCCTGTTTTTTAGAAAAACCTTTGTTTACAAAAAATTATGTAATAATTTATTTTTATGCCATTTCTACTTCTAGAGCCTCAAATAGGATTCCAAAACCTCTCATTTATCTTTTTACTATTTTTTGAAAATTTTCTGAAATTTGTTTCCAATTTTTCTATTTTGCCCTTCTTGGATCGATAATTTCAAAAATATCAGTCCCGACAAGAGCTGGATCTCGACTCAAAAGTTGTTTTGTTTCTGAGTCTACTTTATTGCTTGACCTTCTGTCTAATTTATTATTCATATTCTCAAGATTAAAATTAGTGAGATGTGACAGGACTCATCACTTGAAACGTAATTAGCAATATCAAATGACTCATTCTAATCTAAGGGTTATCTCTGTCTATCATAGGTGCTTTGGCAACCAAACAATCATTAGAACCATAAATATGACATGTCTTTAAGCAATAATGAGCATCCCTTTGTGTTCATTTGTGCAACAAGTGGTAGATTTTTGTGTTAAACAAGGTACAGACAACATATTATTGATGTGTTTGATACCTTCTTTGTTGTGCGTTATAGCTCAACCTTTTCATCAAAATGAACAATCTTTCCATTTTCCCAATTTAACTTTGAACTTTACTGACTCATCCAAGCAATAAAACAAGCTTTCATCCTTAGACATGTGATTCATGCAACAACTGTCAACAAACTAGATTTTATTACCAAGTAAATGAATTGACTGAGAAGCCATAAAAAAATATACCATCCAGTACATCTTGTTTGTTTGTGAAATTTACTTACTATTGAGGTTATTCTTCTTGTTGATCACTAGCTTGATTTTGCTTGCAAGCCTTCTTAATGTAACCTATCTTCTTGCAAAATCAGCATTGAATAAAGGGAGAATGACATTGAGGTCCCACAGAAGCCAAAATACAGCAAAAAAGTCCCCTGAAATGTCATAATTTTTCTGAAGTCCCAAAGGGACTTAGATGCAATTTTAATAATCCACAAATTACTCTCTTACCCCTAAAGTGAAATCCGTTGGAGCTCTCCACTGGGAAGCCACACACGGCCGGCTATGTTGGAGAAGTTGGAAAACGCAGCGTTGAAGGGAGAAAAGCTGTGGAGACCTAAGTGCTGAGAGCAACGGAGTGAGAGGAGGCGAGTTTTGAAGGACGCAAACAAAGAAGTTGAGTTCTGGGAACAGAGGGCGCTGAACGACGGAGTGAGACGAGGCGAGTTTTGAAGGACGGAAGCAGAGAAGTCGACTTTTGGGAATAGAGGGCGCTGGACGACGGAGGCAGAGACGGCAATTTCTGAGAACAGAGGTAGCTGAACGACAAAGGCAGAGATGCTATTTTCTGAGAATGGAAAGTCATTGAACGACCGAGGCAGAGACACTGATTGATCGGGAACGGAAAGTCACTGAATGGCGGGGCAGAGACGGTGATTTCTGGGAACAAAAAGCCACTGAACGATGGAGAGGAGATGCTGATTTCTGGGAAGGAAAAGGGACTGAACGACCGAGGCAAAGACGTTGATTTCTGGGAACGAAATTTGAGTGAACAACGGAGGCAGAGAGGCTGATTTCTTGGAACATAAATTCATTGAACGACGGAGGCAGAGATTACGAATCATGGTTTGTTTTTCCAGCATTTTTCCCTTTCATTCTCTGCTTCCAGTTTGTTGTTTAAAGTATAATCCAATTGCAATTCCCATTACCGAATACTAATGAGGGAATGAGTAGTGCTTGAGCGTGGATAAAATCATAAATGTAGTAATTTAAGTCAGTTTGGTGACAACACGAAATGGATTTGGAGAAGATGCATTGAGCAAAAATATGATTAAAAAAGAAACTTGCACATAATTGATAGTTTTGTACGGCGTGATGACATGCATTGGAAGATCTTACAGATTTTTTAACGTGTATCCCTCCTGCCTTTGCTGATTTTAATGGTCTGGATAGTTTTCTCGAACTAGTGTTAATAGTAGAAGAACTTTTTAATACTTGTGATACAGTATGCTTCTTCAACGCAATTTTGAAAGTGGCACGGACATTAGAAGTGCTTTTCCATTTGGAAACCTTTACCAACTTGGTATTCTTCCCCTTCTGCTGAGTTATTTGGGTCCTAGTAATCTCCCAGATTGTGTTGCTTCCCATTACTGAATGCTATTAATCAGAATTCCTTTTTTTAGAAATTACTAAGTACATTGAGCTTGATGTAGTAAAGAAACCAACTTAGATAATAATTAAGACAGAGTTGGGAGCTGCTGTATTGGGCAAGTTATGTGATGCTATTGTCTTTTTTGGTAGGTTAAGAAAATGGGGAAGGATGGAAGCAATGCAAGTGGACAAAGGAGCTCTAATTTTTCTGGTTATGCCTTGTTCACAGAGGAATTTTATAAAAAAACCTCGAGAAAGTATAAATCCCTTGAATCAGGGAATCCACATGTGAGGAAGGCCTGGGATAAATTATCTGAAAAGCAAAAAGAGAAATATTGTCAAAGGGCTAGGGAACAAAGAGCTCCTACAAAGTCCAAGAAGTATATAGTTCCTTTCTACACAAGATGTGCACCTAAACAATTTGTACAAGTTTGCAAGCATGTCAAAGAAAGGAAGGACCTGATGGATAGGCTAAAAAAGATAGGTTTTGACAAGTTGGTTGAATTATGTTGCCACACAATTCAAAGAGAATTGTGTGGAGAGTTTATGTGTGCATTCGACATTCCAACAAAAAGCATTTCCATAAGAGGGAAGAGAAGGAAAATGGGGGCAAATGATGTGCATGACTTTATGGGGCTACCATTTGAGGGGGAAGAGATTAAAGCAGCTGTGAGTAGTGAAGATGAAGTGTTCAAGCAATGGAGGACTGTGTATGGCAATATTCCATACAAGAAGATAGCTTCATTGTTGACCGAGGAGAAACAAGATGAAAATTTTGAGATGCTGTTTGTGATGTATGCATTGGGAACGTTGCTGTGTCCTAATGCAAGTATTTGTGTTAGTGATTATTTGTTGAAGGTAATACTATCAACAAAGGATAGATTGGGTAAGTTTGATTGGTCATCTTATGTGTTAAATGAACTATACAAGGGCATTAGAGTGTACAAGAAACAATTGGAAAAAGGCAAGTTGACTGAGAAGAAGAAGAATATTCCAGGCTGTCTATACTTCCTACAAGTAAGTGCTATTATAATTTGTATATTTCTATTGTCATTTTATGGTCTGAATGTTGTCAATGGCTGTTGTTAACTTATCATTCATGTCACATGCAGATATATTGTCTACAAAAGTTTCCATTGGGGGAAACAAAAGCTTCACATATTAAGGATGCTCTTGCATTTTGGGATGAAAAGAAAGTGCAGGAAAGAGTTAACATGGAGAAGGAGAGTGATCAAGGATTATTGCATCCAGCTAGTCAAGCCACCAGTTTTGATCCAGAAAATTTAACTCACCCGGTATGTGGACTTGGAGGCTTAATGGAACTTTTTTTTTTGGCTGTTGCTTAGAGATTGAAGTTCTAAATTTAATTTGTGTAGGAGATCAAGAGAACATATGCCCGATTAGTGTCAATGCTGGGAGAAGAAATGATGTCCCTTCAGTCAAGACTAATGAAGGACAGTGATAATGTAAGTGAAGAGGAGAAAGATAAGGAGGAAGAACCTGAGTCAGAGGAAGAGGAAACTGAAGAGGATGGAATTGAATCGGAAGATGATAAAAATCAAGAAGAAGAACAAGAAATTCGATCTGAGAAGGACATGGGTGGAGAAGAAAACAAAAGAGAAGAAGAGGATGAGGAGGAGAAAAAGCAAGAAGAGGACAAAGATGATGAAGAAGGAAATAGAAAAGAACAAGGGGATGAAGAGTACAACCAAGGGGAAGGGAAAACATATGTGAGAAAATCAACAAGGGTGATAAGTAAAGGTAAGGCTCTTAGGTCTCCATTTCTGGAAATCAAAAGTAAGCCTGGGAACAAGAGAACAATTGATGACAGGCAAGCTTTATTTGACATGTGTACAGCTAGGTGTGATGAAGAGGAGCAAAAGCAGTAAGTATTATGTTTTGGTGTCCAAATTTATATTATGTTGCAGAATTTACTGACTTCATAATTGTTTTATTTGCATTAGATACTTTGTATCGATGTATGGATACTTCCTAACCCGTGGTGAGCTGCAATGTCTCCAACGTAGAAGATGGATTAACGATAGGGTAAGTCACATGTATATAGTTAACATTAGAATGAGTTATTTGATGGTAAAGAGTTGTAATTTCTTTGTATTGTAATTTCAGTTTATGACTATGGTGGCAAAGACGTTTGTTGGAGATCAAAAGGATAAAGAGGGGAGGGTGAACCGGCATATATTTTCTGCGGATTTCATGCAAAAGATGGTAGCCAATCCTTTAAGATGGAAATGGGAGGACCATGAAAGGGAAATATTACCTAAATATATTGGGTACAACATAGGGGATTGCGATTTCCTTTTCGGTCCTACGTTATTTGAAGATCATTGGTTTTGTTATGTTTTGGAGACAAAGACCATGACCTTCTACGCCCTTGACTCCTTGGTTGATAGCATCACGTTTATGAGACTACAAGCAGAGGAAGAAGAAGCAAAGAAGAAGGGGGGTGAGCAGCAACATGATGTGAAGAAGAAAAAGAGGACAAATAAAGGCCACTTCAATCCCAAACACTTTATGGCAACACAGACTGTGTGTAGTTATTTGTTGCTGTTATACTTGTCGATGACTACTCTTATAGTTGTCACTAGCAGCCTGCGTAGTTGTCATTGCATGCTCTGTTAGTTGTTACTGGATGCTTTGTTAGTTGTCATTGCATGCTCTGTTAGTTGTTAGTGGATGCTCTGTCTCTTGTTAGTAGATGCTGTGTTAGTTGTCACTGCATGCTATGTTAGTTGTCACTGGATGCTGTGTTAGTTGTCACTGGATGCTCTGTTAGTTGTTAGTGGATGCTGTTATTTGTCACTGGATGCTCTGTCCCTTGTCACTGGATGCTGTATTACTTGTCACTATATGCTCTGTCCCTTGTCACTGGATGCTGTATTACTTGTCACTATATGCTCTGTCCCTTGTCACTGGATGTTGTATTACTTGTAACTATATGCTCTGTCCCTTGTCACTAAATGCTGTATTACTTGTCACTATATGCTCTGTCCCTTGTCACTGGATGCTGTATTACTTGTCACTATATGCTCTGTCCCTTGTCACTGGATGCTGTGTTGTTAGTAAAGCCTTTTGATTATGTGTATTTTTTTCCAGATGAACTGTTTCCATACGATGTTGCGTGCTGTTAAGCCAGAATTGTTTGCCAATGAGGAGAAAATTGACAACGAAGTGAAATGGGCTAAAGTTTATGTGCAGAATGATACGTAAGTGTAATTCTTCTGTTTGATTGTGTTATGTTGTGTTTGTTCACAATAAAAATTGCATGCTGCTTACATATTGAATTTGCTTGGCAGTGATTCATGTGGAGTTCATGTCCTCTCTTGGCTACAAGAGTGGGATGGCACTGCTCGTGATGCTGCAGGATATACCATGCCACGATACTCCAATGATGAATTGCAAGAGTTGAAGGTTGGCTGTTTGTGGTGGTTGGTTACCCATCCACATAATGAACATAGGGATGAAGTGATGTCAATGCTATCGGACTATAACAAGAGCAAGAGAAGGAGATAGAGGAGTCAATTAATTTTTTGTTATGTTATGCCAGGATGTGTTGTGAGATGATTGGCACCTAAGGGTGTAAGCCATGAGTGGCAATACCTTAATGGTCAATAGGTCCTTTTGTAACAAACTGATCAAATTATGTTTATAATATTATTACCTTTGTTATTAGATGTTATGATACCAATTTCTTGGGCACAAGTCACATTTTTATTTTTGTTATTTTATATCTTTATTGATATCGATAAATTTATGTAATATTAATAAGTAATATAACATGAGTTAATGACAAGTGATATAACAAGTTATGTAACCATTAACAACTCACATTGGCACCAATGACAAGTCCGTGTGCCACCATTGACAAGCCATGGTGCCACCAACGACAAGTCAGTGTGCTACCATTGACAAGTCACAGTGCGACCATTGACAAGTCACATTGCCACCAATGACAAGTCCGTGTGCCACCAACGACAAGTCATAGTGCCACAACGACAAGTCAGTGTGCCACCATTGACAAGTCATAGTGCCATCATTGACAAGTCATAGTGCCACCAACGACAAGTCAGTGTGCCACGAACGACAAGTCAGTGTGCCACCATTGACAAGTCATAGTGCCATCATTGACAAGTCATAGTGCCACCAACGACAAGTCAGTGTGCCATCATTGACAAGTCATAGTGCCACCATTGACAAGTCATAGTGCCACCAAGGACAAGTCAGTGTGCCATCATTGACAAGTCATAGTGCCACCATTGACAAGTCAGTGTGCCATCATTGACAAGTCATAGTGTCACCAACGACAAGTCAGTGTGCCACGAACGACAAGTCAATGTGCCATCATTGACAAGTCATAGTGCCACCATTGACAAGTCATAGTGCCACCAACGACAAGTCAGTGTGCCACGAACGACAAGTCAGTATGCCACCATTGACAAGTCATATGGCCACCATTGACAAGCCACATTGGCACCAATGACAAGTCCGTGTGACACCATTGACAAGCCATGGTGCCACCAACGACAAGTCAGTGTGCCACCATTGACAAGTCACTATGCCACCATTGACAAGTCACAGTGCTACCATTGACACTTCATTAATAATGATTATATATGACAATATAACCAAAAATATAATATGACACAGTGATTGAGAATATCGTATGTTACTAAAACAAGTTATGTAACTCGAATTCATATTGTTGACAACTTACATCAGCAAATTAATTGACAAGTGACAGTGCTCCGTTGACAAGTCATAACAGGTCTAATGACAATACAAGGTGCAGGTAATGACAACTTAAATGACAGCAGAATCTAACATGCCAATTCATAGTCAACTTTCATTTACACCTTCATATACATGAAACTACACCTAATTCACAACCCATCCCAAAAAAACACAGGGGTTGCATGTAATTACGAGAAACTAACTATTGGTGTGTATCCATTTACAAAAAATTCCCTTCACACCCATTTACAAAATATTCCCTTCACATTCATATACAAAAAAGAGCTGATTTTATTATGTTCTCATATGGGATTTGGGTTCTTGCATGTCTTGGCAGTGTGTCCAGGCTCTTTGCATCTTCCACAATGATAAACCTTCTTATTTTGAAACTGAGATTCTATTCTATTAATCCTTGGCCTTCCTGGAGGCCTTCTAGTTATGGGTGGATGCAAGAATGTTTGAGTCAGCATATGAGTCACAGTAGGCGCATCCGGCTGTGGGCAATCATGCGTTGCAATTGGCCTCATGCTATTTTCATATATTTTCTCCTGTGTGGACAATTTATAATAGTCATCTATATAATCATACACGCTACGGTGAACTAGCTTGATTGCCGCACATGCATGTGGACAAGGTATTCCACTCATTTGCCATGCCAAACATGTGCATCTATGAGAAATAAGATCAACAGTCACATAGATGATGCGTCCCTCACGCATTGTTTGCACCGAAATATGGTCATCACCATAATATGTTGCCTCCATATACGTACCTCTTGCTATTTGTTCCGACAACTTTGATTCAATATTAGGCCCTATACCATTTTTCCAGCTTCTCATCCCCATTTTGCTAGCAACCATCTTCTTGGCCAACTTCTCTTGATGCTCTTGTATCAAAACCGGCAAGGCATGCTTCCTTTCTTTTAACATCCATGCATTAAAAGACTCAGCAAGATTATTGGTGATGTTATCCCATCTCTTAAAAGGAAATTTACTTTGCGCCCATCTATCCACATCCCCATCAGATTCAACCCATTGTGCCAATTGTGGACAAAACAATCTTAAATTTCCCATTGCAACATTAAACTCATTGTCATGCCTTGCATATGCAATTCCATCAAGTAAATTAAGTGCGTTCTCCTTGTTATTTTCTGAGGTTCGTCTCACACCTCTATTGATTTTCACATACTGCGCACTATAATTTTCTTTCACATGTCGATAGCAAAAAGCATGTCTCTCACCATCAAATACTGTCCTAACAGCACCGATGATAGCATTACTCCGATCTGAGACAATTGTCACTTGTGCTGATCTGGTTATCTCCTTCAAATTCTGTAGAAACCAAGTCCACTCATCAATTGTTTCTCCGCTAACAATACCATATGCTAAGGGAAACAACTCATTGTCTGCATCAAATGCACAAGCAGATAATAAAGTTCCTTTGTAAGGACCACTCAAATGACATCCATCTATATAAATAATTGGTCTACAACCTTGCAAAAAGCCTTTAACTGAGCATCCATATGCAATGAAGAGCCTCTCAAATCGGTTGCTATCTGAGCCTTCCCATCTTGCAACTGTGTCAGGATCAGTTTCCATGAGTCTCTCACACATCCAAGGGATTACCTTATAAGAATCTTCTACTCGACCATGTAATTCTGTTAGTGCTCTCTTCTTGACCCTATATGCTTGAGTATAGTTCGATTGCACTCCATATTCTTTATACAAGTCCTTTCTAATTTCATTAGGACTCTTGTCAACATTGCACCTCAAGTCATCAATGACAATTGAAGCAGCTAAATTTGACCTTCCTGAGTGGGAAACAATTAAGGTGTCCTGTGCATGATGAATGTGTTCACTTTTGTATGTTCTGATAGTTAAAAACTTAGTATCTTGATGTGCTCCCATTGAATATGCACCCATATACCATGGACAACCATCAACCTTGCACTTCACAATGATCTTTTGCTGATTATTCTTAATAAAAAGGTATGAAAACTTCTAGGATAGGCTGTACTTGTATAATGTTTCTCGAAGAGCAGTGGCATTTGGAAATATTTGTCCTTCTCCAATAATCAAATCCTTCCATTTTGTGGAATTCATTTGTGGTGTAGGTGTTGGGATCATTTCAACAGCACAAGGAATTGATGATGGCTCCCCAATCACATCAAATGCGGTAGGTGGAGACATAGACAATTCATTAACATCTCCAAATGATTGATCAATCCTGCAGGAAATGACAAGTCAAGGTGCATGCATTGACAAGTTGATAGCAAGACAGTAACAACTGACATACCAAGAAATGGCAATAACAGATTTCTTAAACTAAACTTACACATCTTGCTCCTCCATTGTATTATCCCTTGTTGCTTCTATATGGTCCTTATTTCCAGTCTCTTCTACATACACATGACCGCTTTCTTCATTGAACTTTATCAAATGTTCCACCCCATCATCATCTACTAACTCCACAAAAGTTTTTTTATCAAACACAACAGAGAATTTCAGAAGAAATGAGTTGCTTTCTTTTCCAGTAAATGATGATATAATCTCCTTCAATTCTTCATAACTTGTGCCCTCCTTTACATTGGTTGTTCTTACACTACCTCCCACATATCTCATATTATCTTCTCCATCATTTATAAACTTCCCCCTATGTGAACAAAGCAAAATAGATGTTTTCCAGACGTAGTCGCCATCAGTAACTTAAACCTGCATCAACCAGCACGCAACTGTCATTGACAACTTAAGGAGCTACATTGACAAGTGTAGGGGCACACATTGACAACAATCGCGGCCTGATTGACAACACAATCCCATTTCGTGCTAAGGGTTTCTACCCTCACTAACCTTCATCTTTTTCTTCCTTTGCCACTAAACTAATGTCAGAACAGAGGAAAACCACCCAAAAACAACCCAAAAACAGAGCACCTATTATCATTCTACACACCCAACTTAAATCACAGCACATACCAACCAAAAACACAACTTTTCCATTCATTAACTTCTGAATCCTAAACCAAAAACAAAAGCTTTGAAATGCCATCAGTAACTTAAACCTGCATCAACCAGCACGCAACTGTCATTGACAACTTAAGGAGCTACATGGACAAGTGTAGGGGCACACATTGACAACAATCGCAGCCTGATTGACAACACAATCCCATTTCGTGCTAAGGGTTTCTACCCTCACTAACCTTCATCTTTTTCTTCCTTTGCCACTAAACTAACGTCAGAACAGAGGAAAGCCACCCAAAAACAACCCAAAAACAGAGCACCCATTATCATTCTACACACCCAACTTAAATCACAACACACACCAACCAAAAACACAGCTTTTCTATTGAGTAACTTCTGAATCCCATCTCCAAAACCACCCACAAGCAACCCAAAAACACAAAACCAATTTTTTGATTTCCCATTTCCAAACAAAAGCACAATCTGTCAAGAAAGGTAGGAGAGAAGAGGAAAGAAAGTTTCACACCTGAAAGTTTGTGGAGATTCACATGGAAGCTCTTTGGAGTTCACTAATGGTAATAGAGAGGATATTTCATCATCAATGGCTCCTTCCCTCTTTCCCAATGTCTTCTTTCTCAAGCATATTGCGCGGGAACTCTCACCCAAATGAAATTCTGCTTCTTCGTTTCTGATGGCTTAGGGCAGGGCAAGAGAGTAATTTACAGATTCTGAAAATTGCATCTAAGTCCCTTTGGGACTTCAGAAAAATTATGACATTTCAGGGGACCTTTTTGCTGTATTTTGGCTTCTGTGGGACCTCAATGTCATTCTCCCTTGAATAAACCCTTATACCATTCATTCTTTCTTGAGATTGCTATTTGTCATGCATACCTTACATGGAGGAAACTTTCCTTGCTTCCTTGGTTTCTTTGGAATTTCTAGTAACCTACCTCTTCCCTGTTTTATTACCTCTAGACGTCTTTTCTTCTTTTACAGGTGATTTACTTTTAGTATTCATTTGAAATGCTGGACAATGTCCTTTTGTTGCACCATCTTCCCATGTAATAGCTCTTGTTCTTGAGCTTCCAGCAAGTTCTATAACTGAGAGTGATTTCCAAGTCACATGACTCTTTAATTTTAGAGATTTTAGCTTCAAATCATGTTGGTAAACTAATAAGCATCTTTTCCACCATCTTCATGTCATTAAAATCTTTTTCAAGACAAGTATCAAGGAGCTTTGAGGAATACTATTTTAAATTGCTTCTCTGTTCTTCATTCTCAGCATCTCAAACTCTCATTTTGAAATTGAAACTTTTATCATTTTTACTCTTTAATTCCCCTCACACTCATCATTTAACTTATCTCAAGCCTTCTTTGGTGTCTCACATGCTACTATCCTAGTGAAATATAACATCAGACAAGGCTCAATACAAACAAGTAAAAAAGGAAAAAATGAGCATTGGGCTTCTTTGCAACAGCTTTTTCATGTTTCTTCATCTAAACCGCAGTTAGATTGGCTTCAAATGTAGGTGGGCTATTGTCATTTTCCACATCTCATAGGGTTTGAGTCTTCAAACAAGCCTTCATCTTGATTGCTGAAATGTGATGCTTTTACTCAATGAATCCTGGAGGTGCCCTCCATACAAAGTTGTTGTTGGCCATCTCTCCCCCCCCACTTGCATGTTTGGTTTCTCGGCTCATAGATACGCTAGAATGTGATATCCCTTAACTGATAGGTCTCTTTTTTTTTTTTGAATTTCTTCCCCTGGTATCCTGAGCTAAGACCATCCAGGCACATCAACGGGTTCAGACTAATCCGGAGCACATTGTAGAGGTCCCAAAGGGGCATTGGTGCTGGCCACGATTCCTACTACGTACACACCCCAGATAGAACCCGGGACGGATGCTTAAGCAACCCAAGTACCTGCCACTTGTGCTAGGTCTCGTGGTTTAACTGATAGGTCTCTTAAGCATGAAGATTTGATACTATTTCTTAGTAAGAGGCATTAGAAGAAAAATAGAAGAACATAATGGATTTTCTTTTTGACAAAAAAAAAGCTCTATTTTATATTTCTTTTTCATGCATACAAGGGAAGATACATAGTTACACACAATAGTATGGGGAGTCAATACCAACTCTAATTACTATGACATGGCTAGTTACAAAACATACTCCTATTTTTCAGAATACATCATAACTTCTACAATAATTTGTCTTGGGCTATACCCAGTCCACCCTTGATATACTTGGGTCTAGGCCCAATGAAAGGGGCTCTTATGAACTTCCTTCTTCCTCAGTCTCAAAGAACTCTGCCTCTTTTCAATGTGTTTGCTGTGTATATGCCCTAAAACCTTAAAAATTTATAAAAACTAAGCAACTAATATCAGTACAAAATATTGACTACGAATATTTGGAAAAATCTCATTCAACTAAATATTACCCAAATAAGAAGTGTTCGACAAATATGCATTCCAATTTTTGCTCTTTCTTTTCATCAATAAAGAAGAATTATTTAATGATATAAATGGATCACAGAGTACCTCTTTGTTATTTGCAGTTTCTTTCATTTGTAGTCTTGAAATCTATTGGCACACCCTTAGGCGAAAAGGGAAGAAGAATCAGGAATTCACATGCTGAACCATCAAAATTAATGTCATCTGTGTTGTTTTGGTCTATTAAAAGAACAAATGTGTTTGATAACGCGTCTAATTTCATTGCCGTGTTAGAGGACCTAGCTTCGAAGGGTCTCATGCATGCATCAAACATCATGGAGCAAGTCACCCATGGAGGAAGCGCCATACTTCACCTAGCAATTCAACATAGAAGGGAAGAGATTTTGCAGCTAATTGCTAATCACTTCCCTCAATTGATCACAAAGACAAACATAGCAGGAGATACGACTCTTTATCTTGCTGTTAAAAACAAGAAAGATGGCTTAATTGATATAATTCTAACCTGTTATGCAGAAGGAAGGTTCTCTTCTGGAAGCCAATTTCATGACGATAACATGGTTGAACCTAATGAGGATAAAGAATGAGATTGGAAACACGGCATTGCATGAGACTATGATGACTCTTCATCTTGAGGGTGCTCGTCTCTTATTTGAAGCAGATAAAGATGTGATGAATTATCTGAATAATGAAGGTAAATCACCATTGTACTTGGCTGTTGAGACTGGACATGATGATATTATTGATATTTTACTGCAAGCTTCATTACAAAATCAGGAGAGGCACCATGGAACCTCCCCACTCCATGCTGCTATTATGGTTATGAGTTCAGGTACAGTTTAGCCTTTTCCTTTTATTTTCTACACAATTTCCTCCCATTCTTAAAACTTCTGCACAACATTTCTCGCAGGTCGAAAAAGAAAACATAAACATAAATCCTTGCTAGAAGGTTGGGCAACAGACAAGTCCACAAGTTTTGAGTTTCTGCCATCAAGAATTTATGATTTCAACACTGTGACAATGAGAACAAGAACAAACAGCTGCAGTATAAATAATCACTCTCCTTTCAATGCAAGTTATATTAGTTTTATAAATTTTAACGTCTAAAGTTTGTGGCATAATTACAAAATACTCAATGAATTAGCTCTAGACATTGGCTTATACCGGAGTGAGGAGAAAATATTGAGTTGATAGAAAGGATGAACAGAAAGAGAGGGGTTTATAAGTTCTCCCATCTGACAAGTTAGCTTTCAGATGCATTCTCCCTTTAGACGTGGGTTATCCATGGAGGGTTATGAGTAGCAAGAGGCTAAGTAGTAGATATATAAGTGGAAAATGACAACACAAAACTAAACTTTCATTTTTGGTAGCTTGAAGTGTGTGCATAATGGAACATAGCATACACATCAAGAAATAAAAAAACACCCACACAGGTCACTGACAGAAGCTGATCATGCAGCAGGAGGGGAGCAACACTAGCAGAAACAAATAGATAAAGAGCACATGAAGATGACAGCTATAAACCTAAGGACAAAACCTTGAATAATGCCAATTGAAAGTGTATATCATAAATGTAGTGTCCCCTAGAAGACTAGTTTACCATCTTTCTTGTCCCTTTTAGAACAATTTTTCTGCCATCCCATAATTTTTGTAACATTTCTTACAGGTCGAATAATCAAAGATAAATTCGAATCCTTGGTTGAAGGTTGGAAGAAAGACAAGACTACAGATGTCGAGTGTTCACCAACAAGAACAGAAATAAATTAGTGTGGTATGATTAATTAACCTGATTTCAGTTTTGACATCTAAAGTTTATGGTAAAATCTCACAATACGTCAATAAATAATTGCTAGACCTGCGACTTTGCATTTGAATTTTTTTTAAAACAAGACAAAAAACTTTCCTTTCCCTCTTGTTCATTCAAATATACTATATAAGTTCTCTAATTGTTTCAAAATCATGCATCTCCCAATGAAAATATTTGAAAAGTTACCTCAAGTTGTATACTTGAAAGACTAGAAAGGTCGTACAGCCCTACATTTTGCACCATCTATGGGAAATGTTGAAGGTGTATGTACAATTTAAAGGCATGCCCTCTAAGTGCCCTGGAGTGGGATCTAAAAGGATATCTTCTTATTCATATTGCTTGTAAGAAAGGCCATGTCAATGTGGTCAAAGAATTTCTTCAAAAACAAGAGCCACGGTTTAATCATATGGATTTGTTAAATCGAAAAGGTCAAAACATATTGCACATTGCCTCAAAGTGTGGAAAAGATGCGGTGGAGTATCTATTAAACATAGATACGCTTGACAAGCTATTAAACGAGAGGGACAAGAATTGGAATACACCATTCCATTTGGCTTCCAAATACTTGCACCCAAAGATATTGCAATTGCTAACTCAAAAGAAGAGACTCAATGTCAATCTAGTGAATAACAAAAGCATGACAGCCCATGATATGGTCATGCTTAAAAGAAGTAGAGCACCAACTCTTTGAGAGGTATGATCAGACAAATCTTTGCTTTATTTTAATGATGGTTAATTACTCTTAGGAGAAAGCCATAAGAAGAAAAATAGAGAAGAACAGAAATGAAATATTTTTTTTATCTGATAATGCTTTGCTTCACATTTCTTTTCCATATATAATGTAAAAGATACAAAGTTTCTGAAAACTATGGAGAGTCAATACCTACTCCAACTTACTATGACATGGCTAGTTACAAAAACATATTTCTAGTTTTCAGAATGTACCATAACTTCTACAGTAAATTGATAACTACACAACTGATATCATCACAAAATGTTAACTTGTTTCCCACCTTGATGACAGACACAGTAGCTTGATAAGGTTCTATGTGCAAGTCATTTGGCATTCTTATACACCAAATAAGCTTGGTTTGATGCACTTGTTGCAGCAATATATTCTACATCAGTGGAAGATTGTGCCACCGTTTCTTGTTTCTCAGAGTTCCATGAGAAGACACTTGATACTAAAAAGAATAAATAACTAGAGGTGCTTTTCATGTCATGAACACTACAAGCCTAGTCACTCTCTAAATAGCCTAGCAAATTTCCATTTTTAAATGATAAAAACCATATTCCATAATCTACGGTTCTTGTTGCATATCTAAGTACCCTTTTTGCAACTCCCTAATGAATTTGAATAGGAGAATGCTTGAACCTTGATAGTGAACTTTCTAAAAGCATCAAAATTATGTATAGCAACAGTTAAATATAGTAGAGTTCAAATTAAACTTTTGTATATTGTAGCATCAGTTTTTTCATCACATTCTTCTTTTGAAAGTTTTCATTGTACACCAATGGAGTGTTAATGGCTTTGCATCCTTCAATTTTGAACTTTTTTAGCATATCAAATGCATCTTCTTTGTGAGAAATGAAAATTTCCTTAGTTTGGGAAATTTGCTTTCAAATACTTCATCTCCCCTTAATCATTCATTTCAAGCATCCCTTCCTTTTCCTTTTCCTTAAAATTTTTAGTTTGCTCTAGATCATCTCCAGTCACTAACAAATCATCAACATAGGGTGACATCAGCAGCAATTTTCCTCATTCCTCCTTTCTCACACATAAAATAGCTTCTTTCTCACTCCTCTTGAAACCAAAACGATTAAGATAATAGTCAATTTCGCTATACCAAGGTCCAGGGGCTTGTTTTAATCCACAAAGCTCTTTCTAAAGATTATAAACTAAGGTCTCCCAACAAAGAACTTGATAATCATCTTGTTTTTTTGATAAAGATCTCTTCTTGGAGCTCTCCATTTAGAAAAGCTGACTTTACGCCTAAATGGAATCTTTTTCACTTCAACTTAGTTGATAAAGCCACTAAAAACCTGATAGCATCATGCCTAGCAACTAGTGCAAATGTATCACCATAATCCACTCATGCTTGCTGTGAATATCACTTGACAACCTACCTAGCTTTACGTTTGTTTATTGAGCCATCTGGTTCAGCTGAGCTAGTAGGATCTACTTGACTCCAATAACAGTCTTATTTACAGTCTATCTACCAGCTCCTAAGTCTTATTCTTTTCTATCATTGTCATCTCTTTCACTGTATTCCTTTATTCACTATACCTTCCTGCTTCTTCAAAGCAACTAGGTTCCACCACAACATGATAGCAATTTTCATATATCTCAGTCTATGATCTTCCATTATTGCCTTCATCTTCAGTATCTTTGGAGAATCATCAATAGACTTCGAGGATGCTAGAGAAGCTGACTGTTTCATACTTCATCTTATTCTACACATCCTTGTAAAGCCATCAATGAAAAGCACAAAATACTTGTGGTTTCTTGAAGACTTGATAGCCATAGGGCCATATAGATCCGCGTGGACTAATTTCATTTTCTCCTAAGCTCTCCAAGTTGTTTTTGCTGGAAGTGACACTTTATTCATTTTACCACGACAGAAAGCACCTACATCGTTAACAATAGGGATTTCAGATAAGTTACTAGTGAGGCCTTTCAGAGACATATTTTTCAAAGCTATAAAGTTAAAATGTCCATATTTTATGTACCAAAGTAAGGACTCGTCATTCAAAACGTAATTAACACTATCAAATCACTAATTCCAATCTAAGGGAAATATTCTGTCTACCATATGTGCTCTGGCTACCAAACAAAAACAAACATTACAATCATAAATGTAACATGTCTTTAAACAACGAGTATCCATTTGTGTGCATTTGAGCAACACCTAGTAAATTTTGAGTTAAAACTAGATACAAATAGGACATCATTGATGTGCTTGATACCTTGTTTGGTGTTCACTGTAGCTTATACTTTACCATTAGCTACAACAACCTTTTCATTTCCCAATTTAACTCTAGACTTTACTAACTAGTCCAAGCAGCAAAACATGCCTTTCATCTTTAGACACGTGACTAGTGCAACAGCGGTCACCAAACCACATTTTATCACTATCTACGTAAATTGACTATGAAGCCATAAAAAATATATCATCCGCCACATCTTGTTCATTTGTGAGATTTACTTGCTGTTGAGATTGATCTTGTTGTTGATCACTTGCTTGATTTTGCTTTAGCTTGCAAGCCTTCTTAACGAGATCAATCTTCTTACAAAATCGGTATTGAATAGGCCCTTATACCATTAATCTTTCTCCAGATAGCTATTTCTCATACATACCTTGCAAGGTGGAAACTTTTCTTGCTTCCTTGGTTCTTTTGGAGTTTTAGTAGCTTTTCCCTTCCCTGTCTTATCAACTTCAGATTGCTTCCTTCTTTTACAAGAGATTTACTTATAGTCTGCATTGGAAATGTCAGAAAATCCCCTTCTGTAGCACTATCATCCCTTGTACTGGCTTTTTGTTCTTGAGCTTACAACTCGCTTATAAGTTCTACAACTTAGTTTGAGAGCAATTTTGAATCACATGACTCATCAACTTCAAATATTTTAGCTTCAAATTGTGTTGGTGGACCAATAGGCATCGTTTTCACCACTTTCATGTCACTAAAATCTTTTCCAAGAAGAGTATCAAAGAGTTTAAGGAATACCCTTTTAACTATTTCCCTTTCATTCTCAGCATATCAAACTCTCTTTTCGAAATTAAAACATTTACTATTTTTACTCATTCATCGCCCTCAAACTTGTTCTTCAACTTATCCCAAGCCTCCTTTTGTGTTTCACATGCCATTACCTTAGTGAGTATAACATCAGACAAGGCTTAATGCTAAATGGAGGAAAAAACAAAGAAAAAGAAGAGCCTTTGGCTTCTTTGCAAAAGAGCCAGAGTTGGATTGGCTACAAGTTTTAGTAGATTAATGTCATTTACTACCACATCTCATTGACCTTTAGACTTCGAATAAGCCTTCATCTTGATTACCCAAAGGTAAAGGTTTTACCCAGCTAATATTCGAGGTCACATTCCTGCAGAATTGGTGGTGACCATCTCACTCTTGCTTACATGTTCGGTCTCTTGGCTCACAAATAATCTACAATGAGATATCCCTCAACTAATAGGTCTCTTAGAAGAATGCAGATTTGACACCATTCCTTAGTAGAAAGCTATCAGAAGAAAAATTGAAGAACAGAAATAATAGGGTTTTTCCTGAAATGCTCTATTATACATTTCTTTTCCAAATATAATATAAAAAGTACGTAGTTTCATAAAAGTATAGAGAGTCAATACCTAATCTAATTACTATGACATAGCTAGTTACAAAACATACTCCTTGTTTTAAGAATACACCATAACTTCTACAATAACTTGATAAAAACTATTTAATATTAGCGCAAAATATTGACTAAGAATATTATGAAAAATCTCATTCATGTAACAATTACCAAAATAAGAAATTTTGGACAAAAATATCCGTTTTTGCTCTTTAATTTAATCAGTAAAGGAGAATTATTTAATAATACAGATAGATAACGGAGTGCCTCTTTGTTATTTGCAGTTTCTATCATTTACAGTCTTGAAACCTATTGGCACACCCTTGAGTGAAAAGGGAAGAAGAATCAGCCATTCACATGCTGAATCACCTCAGATTAAATAGATAAAAGACCATGTCAGCACTATCTTAGTAGTAGCAATATTAGTTGCCAATGTAACATTCACTGTTGGTTTTACTGTGCCTGGTGGTGTCTATAACTCTAATGACAAAGACACAATGAAACTAGGCACGGCCACTTTGCTCAAAAGAAAAATGTTCCAGTTGTTCACAATTTGTGATGCAATAGCCATGTATAGCGCTACCATGGGGTCTTCCATTCTGCTATGGGCTCACCTAGGAGACTTTCATATGGCATCCAGTGCTACATACTTTGCTTTATATTTAGTGGGTTTGGCTCTAATTACAATGTCAGTTGCATTCATGGCTGTACTGCATTTAGTAGTGAGAAATGTTTCATGGCTTGCTAACACTGTGATTTGTATTGGAGTCATCTTCCTTTTGATGTTTTTGGGCGTATTTAGTCTTCTAACATTCCCTTTAGGAGAATAGGCTCTCTTCTTAGGTCACATCTTTGACTTTATTTTTAAGATGATCATCCCATTTTCAGGAATTTATGGGTACTTAACAAGGAAAGTTAAAGTTAAGGAGATGAAGGCACTAGAAGAAACAAAAAAGGAAGAACGCAATGATCAGCCCCAAAAAATAAGAACAGAGATTCTTGCAAGACGATTTACTTTTTAGCTACTTTTCAAATAAAAATAGCAACAAAAGGGGACGAAGAATTGCACAAGTTTGACCCTTGGAGATCATATCTTGGATGATTATTTGATATTTTTATGTTTGTTTGATCATGATTTGATTAAGTTGACCACTATGATAATTATGTGCTGCTTCATTTGAAGAATGCAACATTCCATCATAAAAATTAAATCGTACATTCTGATAACCTAGTTCAAAACAGTGTCTTTTAATTTTAACCATCCTTAAGAGCTTGATGTGAAAGAAGAGTGTGAATGGATGCGTTAGTGTCTAAACTTAATTTATAATACATGAGTAATAAATCCAAAATGGCATTGAAATAAATCCATGAATTGCATCAAACAATCAGAAACAAGAGCGTGTATAATTTTCTTTCAGGGTGAGGACAAAGGGGAAATTAAATGCACTTATCTTTCATTGTTGAACAAGTTACATGTATAGGGGATACTATACTTGCATATTGCAGCCAAGCATGAGAGTGATAGCATTTTAGAGCTAATTGCCAATCACTTCCCTCATCATAGGGAGATACAGTTCTTCATGTTGCTACCCGAACTCACAGGCCTTCCATAACCTTCATTGTTCATTTAACGGACATTGGGAAGTTTGAATCCGCATGTTAAATGGATCGGTCTAATTAGGCCCGTACTAAAACAGGCTTCAATTTCAACTGAACAGCAGGTAAGTCCAACAAAACAAAAGATTTTCAGTTTTTTCACGAGACTAGATTACTCTAGTTGAATTATAAAGTTTTTACTCCCGAAAAGAAAAAAGAGACTATAAAGTTTTAAAAATGTAAAAATTCTAATAAACAAAGAAATTGCAATCCATGCACTTAATAAGAGATTGTTCCAATGCATCTGATTATTGGAAGTCGGTGGCATCTCCTTCTACCTAGAATGGGTTTACCTTTCTCCAGATAATGAAGTAGGGTTAAACCACACTAAAGAAAATCCAGTGGCTTGTTCTATTTGGTTATATCTATTAGGATATATGGTTGCTAGATGTAATAAATGGACATATAACTTTGAAAGGATTTATCAAACTGAAAGTAATGGTTCGACACTTGAGAATGGTAAAAGTGGTTGTGGTGGAGTCATTAAAGATGACCAAAATGGGTGTTTAAGCGTGCAAGTTAGTCATAGCACCCCATTTATTGTGGAACTAATTGGTACTCCTCTGGTTTTTCTTTTTTTAGGAACTTGATAATTAAATTATGCTATTTAAGATTATAGTTAAAATTAATTAAAACTAATGAATATGTAAGGAATGAACTTTTTTTTTCCCCAAGCATGCTTTTATTTATAAGAGGCAAGTAAAGAGAGAGAAAATATGTAAGACTAGTAAAAATTTTAATTAATGTAATATATAATATTAATTAGGGGCAAAAATAGTAAAAACATATTAAATGTTTAAACAACTACAAGTGAAATCTTATAAAAAAAAAAAGATTAAAACAATTCAAATTTCCTACTCTTGCAAAAAGGATGGGAGGAAATATAATTCATTGTCTACATTTATATTGGTGTGAAGGCTCAAAAAAATGTTGACCTTCATTCTGATTGAATTGATACCTATATATATAGAGAGAGAGGGGAGGGAATAAAACTGTATATTCATATAAAATTTAATTATGTGACTTATAAATAAAACCAAAAACTATTTTCTCTTTCTTTCTGACTTACAAATAAGTGCATGGATTTCAACTTATAAATGAATCCAAGTAAAATCGTCAGGACAATGCTTAATAAATAGAGAGCACGAAACAGGAATGGGGCATGTGATTTTTCTTTTAATTTATTTCAATGCTTCATGAAATAAAATAAAGTTCACTCTTACACATCTCCAGCAACCAGATCGGAAACCAACGAAAGTTCAGGCTTGTTTGGTTTTTTTCTTTTTTTTGAAAAACAGAAAAACATGTTTGACAAGTTGTTTTTAGTCAAATGTTTTTAAAACAAAATAAAACAGAAATCTGTTCTTAAAAACTAAAAAAACCAAAACAATTTTTTGTTGTTTTTTTCGTTTTTTTTTTATTTTGTGTTTGAAAAAAATTGAGAACATTTTTTTGTTTACTCAAAGGCTATTTCTCTGCTTGAGGATTTAAGTTATCATCAAAGCTTCACCCTCATATCTTAGTATATTTATTGTCAAATTTAAATTTTTAGAACAATTATCCAAACAGATTTTTTTAAAAAACTTGTTTTAATTAAAAACAATTTTACAAAATTATTCTGAAGACAAAAAAAACAATAAACAGAAACAGACAGGCTCTAAGAAACTATATAAATGTTGCAGAAATAAAAGTATTTAACTTCTTTTTTCTAACCTCAAAAATATGCAAAAGATAAGATTCATGAGACTAAGTATCGGAATGCAAATCATTTTATACCTGCGTTTGGTTCACTCATTTCTTTGATTTCTTTCTCGTTCTTCACTTGTTTATAAAACGGGCCAGATCGTGAACCACCCACCGGCATTTGTATTCAGCCAATTAAACGGATCGTTTAATGAGGACCATATTGGAATCGACCTACGTTCAGCCTAAACAATTGGTTTTTTTTTTCCTATGTTTAGGTATCATCTTAGTAAAAACAATCCTATTTGAGACACTATTTGGCACTAAATGTGGATATCTTTCTTAGTAGGGATTCGAACATTGACTCATTACATTGTGAGGAACTAATCCTTTTAACTAAATCCAATCCTCATTGTTTTAAATGACTAGTTCTTGATCCAACATAACAGTGATATAATGACAAAGCCTTTTCTTTTTCTTTTAATAATTTTATGCAATCAAGCACACTTATGCATATAAACATATTAATGTCATGCTTGAATCTGAAACCCTAAACGTGATGGGTGACACTGCCATTACAACAATTTGCCGTTGACTTGACATTAAAGCTTCTTAGTTCAGGCAACTCTATGTGAATACTTATACATGTCTCCTAATTACTAATACTTGCATATGAAAAAAAAACTTATTTAGAACAAGCTAATTAATCCATAGCTTTCTCTACAGGTTAGTACACTAAACAAAAACGCCCTATGGAGAATGAAAGAATTAGTTCTTAATTAAGTAAAATCACAACAAAATATAATAAAATTCACTATCTACATCAAGAGCAATTTGATTGGAGACCAACCGCGAAGTTTAAAGTTAAGAAGGCGATGTCAATGTTGCTGAAATTTAGACGCATTGAACTTTTTTACACTAAATAATTGACGCGCATCAGCATAATTGGCACTTGGAGATTGCAAATAAATAACTTCAAGTTTGTCAATTTTTCCCCCCATCCCATTCCACTCAAAAAGGGAGAAGGATTGGTCTGAACTATTGTACCCACGAAAAAAATACAGTTTAACAAGCAACAAAATATCAACCATATAAACTTCATATATTAGTTTCATCAATATCAGGATATTACATATACCAATAGAACCAGAAACATTGCAGAATTACTTTAGACCAATAGAAAAGCAATACACTCCTCTGATCCTAAATATAAGACTCATTTTATAGTATAAATTATATTATAAAATAAATCTTATATTTAGGACAGGAGGGAGTATATTAAAATCGAAAGAAAATGGGGGGTGACAACAGCTTGAGTTTCTCGTATAAGAATTTCATCAAACAGTAGGATGGCATTACATGCAATCCAGCAACTATGAAGTGAAAATGGAAGCTTCTTTCATGACGCATCGCCTACTAAACAAGCCCAAGAGGGGGGAAATTGTTGCTTTAAAAAGAAAATTTCTCAAGAGACATTTTGTCTAAGAAATGAAAGGCATTAATGCTAACTTATAACAACAACAACCAACCAGTAATGAGAAGCAGAGAATCAAATACGGAACATGAGAGGAGAAAGAATAAAAGCCACCTGTCGGTTGTATCAAGAGGCACCAATTCGGAAACTGGAAAAGAGCCAAATTAGTGAGACTGTGGATCGAGAGGCTTCGCCTTATAATGCACACACATATATATGGGAATTTTCTCTGTTCTCTCTCTCTCTGTTTTTTTTTTTTTTAAAACGTTTTTTGGGTGTTCGATTTATGAAACGGTGTGGCTCGTTGGGCGGCCGGACCGGTTCGAGTCAGAAAGCTAAAAGGATCGGTCTAGCTAAGCATTTAAACAGCTGATTCTTCATTCAACAGAACAAATGATTTCACTGACTCCAGCTTGTCCATTGCCCATTACAGCATTACATTACACACAAGCATTGAAAAGAAAAGGTCTCCCTCTCCCTCTCCCTCTACCTCCCTCTCTCCTTCCCCCCCCCCCCCCCCGCCCTCTCTCTATATATATATAACAGTAATTAGAATTCAGAACCAATATGATGAGGAACACCCTTCTGAAACTTGTTCTATATGCTGCCGGGAAGAGGCATGCTGATGCGGAGAGTACCATGGAATACCTGCAACAAAATTCTCATTCTGCTGGTTTATCCATGTAGAAGACATAATTATGGGTTTAGTTTCCTCATCAACGGACGATACTGATATATGTGATTCTGCGTGAAAGCCCGCATCGAAAACCTGAACGGGGCTGAAACCGATGAAGGATTCGTAACTTCCATCGGAAAAACCATGAGCAGTCAGTAAATATTCTCTTGGTTCCAGAAAACAATTATCTGGGCTTGAAGAGGAAGAAGAAGAAGAAGACTCAGATTTGGTTGCAGTACTAGTACTGAAAACATAAACAGGTTTAACAGACATTGGTGTGAGGACAGAGTAAAAGAGATTCTGCTGGTAATTCTCCAAACAAGGTTCATCAGTACTTTCAGAAATATTCTGAGGAAGATCATCAAAGGTTGGAGATGGGGTCAACACATCAGCGGGGAATAAGTGTGTTGGGCTCTCTGAATCAGTGACGATGGATTCCAATGGTGGGCACCACCATGAAACTTCAGCTTCTTGATAAGAAGCATCTGCCATGGCAGCTTTATGGAAGAACTCTGAGATTTCACCAAATGAAACTGTCTCTAACTGTGAGTGATTCATCATCGATCTTTGTGAGAAGGAAAACGCTCAAGAGTAAACCAAAAGAGCCATTTTCATGGATTTTCCTCTCTCGCCAGCTTCATTGGACCGATCCGAGTGATCGATTCATATTAGTAATCCTTTTTTATGAAGTGTTGTTTGGAAGAAATCAAGAGGCGCTCCCTTAAATGCATGAATCTTATACAGGATATTTGCCCATAATTTAGTTTCCATAAATCCTAAACTTTCCTAAAATCCTCAATTTGAAAGAGACAGACGTTTATTTAAAATGTGGGTCCCTCAGAAATAAAATTCATTGTTATGAATTTATTTCGCTTCTCATTCAATATATATAGTGTGTTAAATACCTATAATTAATTTTTTTCACTCATAAATGCTAGAATAACTAATATGAAAAAAAAATCATATTTTTAATTTATAAGTAGATATAAATCATATGCTTTGTATGGAGTTTAGAAAATAAGTTGCACCATTTATAGCGTAAGAATGTTGCGACCTACTTGTGAAATTCTTTTATATGGATGATTTGCGGGGAAAAGTCAAAATGTTTAATTGTCATTCATCGATTAATTTTGATGTACAAAATTGAAAACAATTAGACAACTTGCCTTTATCCACATTACATATAAGAATAGAGTAAATTACATATTTTTTAAATTTTATTAAAAGCATATATATTTATATATAGGAGAAAAATTTAATTTAATTTAATTTTAATTTATTTTAAAAATGCTCTCAATAAAAATTTATGAGAAGATTATAAATATATCATATTTAAATGTCTCTGAGAAAACATGCACAACAAAATTGATTAATTATAACCTTCAGTTATTAACTTCTAACTATAAATATAATATTCACTTTGTATTGCAAATTACACAATGAAGTAAATCTTATATTTAGAATGGGTAAGCATAGCCTTATATATAATATATATATATATATATATGGATGTGTAATAAAATAATGATAAATTATCTAACTATCTTTTTTATTAAAAAAATAAAGTTCTAATTGAAAACTGAAAAAAAAAAACCAAAAATGTCTGAAATCGTGAGTCCAAGGGGCACATAGGCAGAATTCGCGCTGAGGATCAACATTCAATAGTCTCCTTGAAAGTTGAAACGAGCATTGATTATTGATTCCTTTAATTATTTAGCCTTGATTAATAGATATGATGCTTAACTGTTTCCTGTTTCAAATTTCTGTGATTATTTAATAGATATGATGCTTGTTTCCTATTTCAAAATTCAAAATTTTTCCCCGTTGTTATTCATCGGCCACTTGTTTTGAATAGGATGCTTCTTACCCAAGCAAAACGCTACTTGTCATATTGCGATTTTTCTCATTATTTAATTCGATAAAAAAAAAAGTTATGAATATTAAACTATTATCTAATTCTAATTAAACCAAATTAATTTTTTGTTAATGGTGAAAATATTCTCCAGTAATTTCACATTTTCAGTTTCACTGGACTAGCTTAATTATATAATATATGTGTACCGCATATTATTGGTTTTAAATAAAAATTTGAAAATTTTTTTTATATATTCTCAGGTCCATTAGTTTTTTTGTAAATAAAAAGTCAAATATATTATATGAAAATTAATAAGGAGATGCATAAATAGCACACACCATGCAACATACACCAATTATTTACCAACTTAGAAGAAAGTTCACGAGGGAGAATATATTAATAAGGTTAATATAATCTCTGGATTTTTAAATTTGTCATCATTTTAGTTTTTTTTTTAATAACAGTCATCATTTTAGTTTTAATTCCGCAAGTTTTAAATCTTAGGCTTTGGTCTTTCAAGAAATAAAATGATTCAAGTTTTTATTGAATTATATAGACTAATATTTTAAATAAAAAGAAATATAAGGGATAAAAACTTAGAGTTTGAAATTTGACGGATCAAAACAAAAATGAGTATAAACTTGAGAGCCAAGAAATTGTATTAACTCATATCATATAATAATTTCACTAATGAATAAATTAAGGACGTCTAACAATTTAAAAGATAAAACACCAACTTATCAACTAGTAAGAAAGTTGACTAGAGAGAATATAATAAGTTCAGGCACAATACATTATTATAACTATCCTAACTATATCGACCAAATTAAAAAAAAAAATGCTAATAACAATTGTTATAAATGATACCGCAGCTAGCTAACTTCCAGTAATAGGAGTAAAATTATGGGTACAAATCAAGATGGAGAGATTTTGCTCCAAAAAAAAAAAAAAGTTCAAGATAGAGAGAGATATACAGAAGGAGCTACTTGAGGAGGGCAAAGAGCAATATTTGCCCTAACCCATTTGTCTAATAAAACAATTTGTAAACAAGATTGAAAATGTAAATCCATTCAGGAGTTCAACTATATATAGTAATCAACCATCCAACGTGGCATACTCTTAATTCTGTTGGAGCGCCTGCAGGTCATTACGTGGCGGGAGGGACCACCCACGTTGTCAGTGTCATCACTTGTTTGTGCCACGTCACCGGTCGTCACTGCGGCATTCCCGCCAAGGGATGATGAGAAGCCTCTGTGACATCTCTGACTCTGATTCAAGCGTCGCTTCTTGCGGCTGGGAACGACGTCGTCTTGGTTCTGCAAAGGGACGACGACGGCGACGGCGACGGATTCCATGGGAGGGCACCACCACAATGGAGCGGCTCTGGAGTATGAAGCGGCGGCGATGTTGACTTTGTTGAAGAACTCTGAAATTTCAGAACAAATTGATAGAAGCTCTGAATGATACATCGTGGGAAGGAGAGAAGAAGGATACAAATCTATCAAATAAACTCTCAAAATCTAATTATGAAATCTGTCGATTTGTATTTATAATCCGCCGAGTGCCAATTTTAGGAAAGTAATTTGGTTAAAAAAAAATTTGGAAAGTAAGAAAGGCGGTGGATAGGAAAAATATCCGTTTTGAAGATTGATTGTAGATTTCTCGTCTAATTATCATATCAAATTAGCAGAATCTGGGATTAAGGTGGAAACATTTACTTAAGTTTGAAATTTTTTTAATTATTAAGATTTAATCATTAACAAATTTATATCTGACTAAATCTTTTTTTATTTGATTCAGGACGTAATGCCTGTTTTATAAAATAATTATAATAATAATACGAGAAAATAATATATGTAAATAAGAAATCGGTACGTGACGTGGTAGTTCTTCCTTCGTTTTTTTCCCTAAAGTATGTAAAAATGTAATTAACTTTTTGACGATTATTTTTCTTTATTTACGTGATAAAAATGTGACAGAAAATTTTATCAAATTTTATATTTCGAGGTGAATCTAAAAATAAAGTAAGGCAAGATACTTAGAATTAAATTAAATTAAATATAAATTAAAAGAAGCGAGATATAATAAAAAGTATTAAATATTGATATAGTTTCAATAATTTCAATAAATGAAATCTATATGTAATCAGGTGCATTTAGTGCAATAATTTTTTTTTCTTGGGAAGAGTTATCCATTTATAACTAAACTTATAATATACACAAACACACATATTAAAAAGTTCATTTACTTGTTTTAAAATGAAAGGATCAAGCAGTAGAAAAAAAAATCAGTATATGAATAGAAAATTAAACTATGGAGGAGCTATCAATTAATAGGACTCCATGAATTTTTTTGAATAGTTTCATGAACTTTCATGCACCAAATCTTAATGATCATCCACAATTTAGGCCATATTTAGAGCAGTCAAAAAAACGTATTATGAATTTTTCTCCCTCTTATCCTTATTAAAAACACGACTAACAAATTTATATAAATTAATAAAGTTAATTAAAATCGGTTATTTATTGTAAAATATCAAAATTACCTTCAATACAAATATTAGCTAGTTAGAAGAGTTTCGTTAATTAGCTCCGAAATTGTCCTATTTAAGAGCTTTAAATTTGGAGAGAGGTCTGATTTATTTTATAGGTTTTAATTTGGATTTATGTTAACATTCAATACTTTTTTTTTTGTCAATTTCATCCTTAATTATTTGTTCTATCCTCTTTTCCTCGCGCCCTCTCATTCTATTTTTTCATGTATTCTCTTTCATCTTTTTTCTCATTTATTATTAATGTATATTCAGAAAATATTTTTTTTTAGCTATTTATTACTTTTAACTAAGTTTGGCTGATATTTTGTTATTTTTAAAGTAATTAGTTGAAGTTTATACTCCATCTATTCCTTTTTATAAGAGACACTTATGGAGTATGGAATGTTTTGATGTTCCTTTCTGTCAAGTCCCAATCCCGATCGTCTAACAAAAGAAAAAAAGAAGAAGTCATCACTGAAATTTTAGACACCCCACAGCATCCCTTGTAACGCGCCCCTAAGTCGAGTACCCAAATTAACCTGGCCTTAAATTATATTATACTTAGCCTAAAAACAATAAAGTTTATTCATGAAAAGGGAAAAATTATTTATTTTCAAAGCTAAATTTGACTTAAGATAAAAACTTAGGACCTACACACTCTTTAAAAGGATCAAAACCCACATAGTTTGATGATATAAATACATTTGGCTTGGTGTTGTCTTTTAAAAGAAAGATATATTTAATTTATTTACGGAAAACATTTTTACTAGTTTGTTTTTTTAATTGATAAAAAGTTCTTTTATCTTTTGAAAAAGAAGTTTTTTTTTTGAAATATTTGTGAATTAAACTTCACAAGGAGATTTTGATAATCTTACACGGAAAAATAATTAATTTTGCTTAAAGAGGTTCTAAAAACCTCATATGGCATAAATTTATTTTGAAATCCTATTTTATTTTTTTAAAACAATTTTAATTAACTTCCTGAAAAGAGATTTGCAATAACCTTACAAGAAAAAATAATTAATTTTTGGTTAATATAATATTTGGTCCTTTAAGTTTACTTTCTTTTGGTTTTGATCTCTCAAGTTTCAAACCATAGGTTTTGGTTTCTCAAAGAGTAAAATGGTCCATGTTTTTATTAGATTATAGGGACTAATGTTATAAATAAAAAGAAACTTAAGGGACCAAAAAACTTGAGAAAACAAAAACAAAATGAAGACAAACTTAAAAGGCCAAAAAATCATATTAACCCTAAATTTTTCCTAAATAAGTTCTAAAAACATCACACAACATAAAATCATTTTGAAAACAGTTTTTTTTAATTAATTTTCTTTTAAAAGAAGAAGCTTTTAGCTTTTTCCAAAATTATTTGTTGGCAAAAAGGTAGATCAACAGAAATGAAACTTTATGCAAACCTTGAAGCCAACCAACAAAAGAAGAAGCAATTGCATGCTTATTATATATCTAATAAAATTCACTACAGCATAAACACAGAATAATTCTAGGAGATGATGAGGAGCAAGCGCATACCTCTTGGAGCATCACCTCATGTATTGCACAAGCAACTAAATAAAAAAGCAAATTAGAAAAGAAGTAAAGATGAGGTGTGCAGAAAAATATTAACACATCACAAGCAAAAATGAATGAAGACAAGCCCAAAATCAATTTATTCGAAAAAGGCAAGACAAGGCAAGGCAAACAGAAAATCCTACCATGAGATTACCATAGCATTCCGTAGACAAAAAGGAAATTAGGAATCCATCATATCACCCTACATTAATTTTTTTAAAAAAATGCAACAAGTATTGCATGGAAAATTGTTGATATAACACAATCATTAGCACATGCCTTTGATGTCCAAGCCTTTCATGAAATAGAAGAGGAAACACTCATTAAATCAAGATAGCAATCACTATGCTAAAATACATACCCTTTACACAATGTGAATATGGGCAAGTGCAATCTATAAGCAAACGATAAATAAAGGATTTGCCGAATGTTTTTAAATGATCCATGCTTCCATCTCTAACTACAGTTTTCATTGCCTAGGCAAGAATCCTAAGCTTGATCTTTTGAACAAAGCAAAAGTAAGAGGGTCTCTCTTCGGTGAACTGTCCTTTCCCACAAGAAATTATTTTGGAAAATGAGATAATAAAACTCAAATTATGCCTATCTATCTTTCTCTCTTTCCCTCCGTTCTTCCCAAAAAAAAAAATATTTGTCTTTCTTTAACCCTTACTCTCTTATTTATAGGTTCTATCTGATTTTTTATTTAATTTTTAATTTTTATTCCCCAATAATGACTCTTAAACCTTTCCAATCAATTTGTGATTTTTCATCTTAATTTTTGCTTTCTACTTTCCACAATAATGAGTTCAAAGGAAATTTTTCACACATTGGGAGCCAATCATCTAAATAAGAGATTTTTATTTTTTAATTTTTGTTCTTCTTATTTTCCTCCTTAACCACTCCACATCACTTTTCTTAATTTAAAAGTCATTCGCGCATTTAATGACATTTTTTTTATCCTCATTTATTGTAGGGAGACTATTTTGTTTGATTTTCCTTTTTTGCTTGCTACGTAATAGACCTTCAAACTTAGCTCCAAGGAAGAATTAAGAAAGACTTTTCTTTTATTATTTTTTATATATCTGATTTATTATTATTATTTCTTGTGGCCTGAACATAATAGGGTGTTTACACTTTATATAAGAGATATTTAGATGTTGTCTTAAATGTTATTTTTTAGATTTCTCATTTTACTCCATTTAATTACTCACTACTTATATTGTTGTATTTAATTTCCTAAATATGCCCCCCCACTCCCAACACTCATCATTTCTATTCTACATAATTGAGGATATATAGTGGCAACAAAGATTACATTTTTTGTTACATCTTTATTGTCTTCAACTAATTTTTAACCAACATTTTGAACAAGATAATTTAGTTAATTTGTCTTTTATAAAAGGAATGGAGGAAATATGAACCGGATGGATAATTAGTTTAGGAATGCCAGGTTAAAAAAAATTAATATTTTAGAAAAAATCTGTTATGTTATGAAACATGCTGTATTCCTTGTAATAGACGGGATGGATAGATTACATTTATATATATATATGATTATTTTACATATTTTGGTTATATATATATGCGTATGAAGTGTTCAGCTCCATGCCTCCATCTTTCACAGTATATGTAAATTTAATTAGAAGGGATGTTATACATGTCAAATGTGCAAACATACATAATAACATAATAAGCAAATATTTTCAACCACACATTCCAATGATTTCAAAATTATAATTAATTAACAATATATACTAGCATGATACAATGCAATTAAAATATATCTTGCCTTATCGATAAACAATTAAATTTACATTTTAAAAATATTATCCTCCTTTTTAAGCCAATTTTTTGTCCTTATATTCGTTGACTGAATCAATGTCACTATTGTATCACAGTAATTATCGGATAAAATTAGAAAAAATAAACTTATCCATTGAAAAAAAACAAAAGAATAATAACTAGTCAAGAGTACGATTTCCTTGGCTACATCCCTATGGCAATACTTTAACGACGAACTCTCTGATCGGTTGAAAATTCAAAGACTTCTTCTAATTTTAGAAACTAAGACTGCACTATGACCCTTCCTCCAAAAAAGGAAAAAAAAAACCCACATTGTTCTCTTCTATATAAACAACATCTATCGTCTTCAACCTGGAAAAAAAAACAAAACCAACTCTAGCTTTTCTGATTCTTTTCAACCAAATTGTATATACATATAAAATAAGTTACCACACAAAAACAAACAAGTGTGTAGAGCTAGACAGTATCTATAATAAACAAATTTGAAGTAATTTGAAGCTATATTTCAAATATGGCGGGAGGAGCTTTTGCTGATCAAGGTCCGGTGAGGCACTACGAAGGAAGGGTGACGGCGTTCGTGCTCGTGACTTGCTTCGTGGCCGCCATGGGAGGCCTTCTCTTCGGTTACGATCTCGGGATCACCGGAGGAGTGACCTCCATGGATCCATTCTTGGAGAAGTTTTTTCCATCTGTGTATAAACAAATGAAGGCTGGCGTGCATGAGAACACGTATTGTAAATTTGATAACCAGATTCTTACGTTGTTCACTTCGTCCTTGTACATTGCTGCTTTGGTTGCTTCTTTCTTTGCTTCTGCCACTACAAGATTACTTGGTCGGAAGCCTTCCATGTTTCTTGGTGGTTTGTTTTTCCTCGTTGGTGCTCTTTTGAATGGTTTTGCATTGAACATCGCAATGCTTATCATTGGCCGTATATTGCTCGGTTTTGGTGTTGGCTACTGTAATCAAGTAAGTAATCTCTCCCGTTCTTTCTATGAGAGAAATTTTTTGGAGTTTTCTTGATCCTGTTTATAAGGAACAATAAGTTTATCGTCTGCATTTCTCAAAAATTTTTTTTATATCATATTAATTAAAAAAAAAGAGGATTTATCAATAAGATCAATTATTAAAACCACAAGTAATTAAATGATGATATTTTAAAAAGAAATTCGAATTTTTAACCTATTGATTAATCTTATTAACGTTAACTATATATGTTTTATCATTGAAAATAAGTTATTCTATCTCTTTTAACCATTTTTAAGTGCTTCCCTTCGGAGTGTGGCATATATGTATATACACTCTCTTACTTTGGACCTAAATATAAAACACCTTTTAACTGAATGTTGTCAATTAAGGAAGCTAGTTGACAACTTTAATTTTCATAAAACAATATATATATATATATATATAATCTTTTCTAAATTTCCTTGCTTTTCATTTAATTTTATTGAAAGAATGTACGATAATGTGTAGACTCTATTTCATCACCCATTTTCACGTCAACTGAATCTGAGTATATTAACCTGGTAATTAATGAATAGTAAATATTGCATCCTACTTTGCAAAGGGTTCTATATAAATATATATATATATTTCTTTTAAGAAAAATATAAGAAAGGGTTCTTTAAGAATTGGAGCGCGTGATCATATAATGTCTTGAAATCAATATTATGACTTTTTTTTAATCTAATTCAGAGTATCTCTAAATCACTATAGATTTGAGACTAATCTCTGTCCAGAAATCAATATTATGATTTATTCTTCAATGTGTTCACAGTCTGTTCCGGTGTATCTATCTGAAATGGCTCCGGCAAAAATCAGAGGAGCACTGAACATGGGATTCCAGATGATGATAACAATTGGTATTTTGGTTGCAAACCTTATAAACTATGGGACAGCTAAGTATAGACAAGGATGGAGAATCTCATTAGGTTTAGGAGAGCGGTTCCTGCCTTTCTGTTGTGTTTAGGATCACTTTTCTTGGGTGACACACCAAACTCCCTAATAGAAAGAGGTCAACACGAACAAGCCAAGGCAATGCTAATAAAGATCCGAGGAACCGAGAACGTCGACGAGGAGCTTCAGGATCTGATCGATGCGAGCGAAGAAGCTAAGGAAGTTCATCATCCATGGAGAAACATCACACAACCCAAATATAGGCCTCAAATCACTTTCTGCTCTTTCATTCCATTCTTCCAACAATTAACAGGCATCAATGTCATTATGTTCTACGCACCAGTTCTTTTCAAGACTCTTGGATTTGGTTCTCAAGCTTCCTTGATGTCAGCTGTTATAACTGGAGTTGTTAATGCCTTGTCCACGCTAGTTTCTATACTCACTGTTGATAAGTTTGGAAGAAGGATTTTGTTCCTTGAAGGTGGCTTCCAAATGCTTATTTGCCAGGTATATATATACTCCTCGCATTTCAAAATATTGACAAGACATTTACACCCACAAATAAAAATAGCTATAGGTATTCTTTGAGTCCGTTTTACGAGAGACAAACAATTAATTTTCAAGAATGAAAATAATAGTTAAAAAGTCAGTTAGGTTGATAGACATGTTAAAAATGCTTATTTCTTTTACAATATACTCTTATTTCATAATTGACTGGAGACTTTTGATAATTGATCTCCTTAATAAATACTCGTTTTTAATAAAAGTATAGAAAGGAAAAAATCAATAAATGCTCTAGACAAAAGAAAAAGTTATTTCTTATAAACAGGACCAAAACAGTAGTTCAGTTCTCAATTTTATTTCTCAACTTTACCCTTTATATTAATCATCAATTTAAATATTAATGAAGCCTGATAATGGGAGGCAACCCGTTTTCTTATATTCTTAGGGGCATTTTAGGTGTAAGAACCCTTAAAATTTTGAACAAAAAACCTTATATATATATATATTAAATTATATGTTGTTTGTTTTTCTGAAAATGACTTATATTGAAAACAATGGTAGTACGTATTTTATTTACATCTAACGAATGCTTTTCGTATTTAGCGTCAACTGGCCTCATCTTGCATGTTAAAATCTCTCTGAGAACTTCAAAATGTACTAATATGCGTTACATTGAATTGCTATTCTAGATTGCTGTGGGAGTCATGATAGGTTTGAAGTTTGGAGTAAGTGGTCAAGGATCATTTAGCAAAGTAGAGGCAGATGTGCTTCTGTTCTTAATATGCGCATATGTTGCAGCCTATGCTTGGTCTTGGGGACCCTTAGGTTGGCTAGTTCCTAGTGAAATATGCCCTCTCGAGATCCGATCAGCCGGCCAAGCCATCAACGTCGCCGTCAACATGTTCTTCACTTTCATCATTGCTCAGATCTTTCTTCTCATGCTTTGCCACATGAAGTTCGGCCTCTTCTTCTTCTTCGCCGGCTTCGTTGTCATAATGACCATTTTTGTTGCTCTGCTCCTCCCAGAAACAAAGAACGTTCCTATTGAAGAAATGCATCTTATTTGGAAAACACATTGGCTTTGGGGCAAGATTGTTCCTCTCAGTCGCATGCCTTCACCTAATGTTGGATACAATCGAAAGGCTATTAATCTTTGAAAGATTATATAGTAGTTAAATATGCACTGAATAAAGAAAAAATGTGAGAAGAATCAGGAAAACGTTTGGATATGACTTCATTTCTTTCCAAAGTTCACACCCCCTCTCTCTTTCGAGACTAATAATTTTGATTTCTTGTGCATAGAGGAGTTGTATATGATGTATGAAAATTGCATGTGTATAAAATTACATGTGTATATTCTTCAATACATTTTGTACACAAAACGTTTTGTAATAGAAATACAAGCAATGGACATGGATCCTTTCTTTACTTTCTATTGGTATCTTTTTCCATACACAATCCCCTTGTTCTTTATTTAATTGTTCATTTGATTTAGTAATGTAAGATCGCTAATTGTGGCATTAAAGTAATGTTACCTCTGGTTCTTAATATAAGAGCTAAATAACTAATTTGTACATATTAAGAAAATTAGTTAAACTAGCTATTTGTAACAAATATGTTTTGTTTTGTTTTTTTTAATATCTTTGTTCATAATGTGTATTAGAATAGAGGCCGTTTAACATGTATAATCATCATAGGCACCGCTTTAAGAAAAAATAAATAAATATAGGAAACAAAATATATTGATACCTTAGAATCAAAATGAATCTTCAATTAGCTTATATTCAGGACTGGAGGTAGTACAATATTTAATCTACATTATATACCTGCAATAAACTTCACTTTTAGGCCATTAACTTCGGTCAATGGGGCATTTTTTTAAAAAAAATTTATTTTATTTCTTATATTTATTATTTAAATAAAATGAATTTAACTTTAAAATTAAGTTAAATAAAATTTACATGCTAACAATATTTGACTTCTCTATTCAAAACGTAGAAATATATTTAAATTTGTACAAATGAGTATTCGAGGATCTTCATATTTGAAGAAGGTGGCGTTCGGATAAATAATTTACAATCGTTTTGTTTTTAGCTTAAGATACAAGAGACTAATCATTGAAAACAAGAGTTTCTATACTAATATTCTCCAGAGCCCTTGGTTTGTTTCAACAGGTTTTACAATGCTCAATTTTGGATTTGAGTCAAGCAAATGTGATTAATTTTTTTTGTTTTTCTCCACAACAAGAGTTTACAGGGGGGGGGGAAGCTAAACGTGATCAAATCTTTGTTCTTCTTTTTCTTTTTTTTTTAATGCTAGGGATCAATCTTTGTTCATTAGACATAGCATGATCTAAGAGAGGAAGTGACTTAACCATAAGTTAAGTCTAGCAGAAGGGTTAATTCTCCATAATATGATAAATCAAATTCAAATTCCTGTTGAAAGATGCCTATATTTAATACTTGATAGCGTCTCAAGTAATATTATTTCTAATAAGAATATTAGAGATGCCTGTGCCGGGGGCGGGGACGTGACTTGTGTATATTGTTCGTCTATCTTGATGATCTAATCATCACACATCTCATGCTGGTCAAAAAAAAAAAAAATCATCACACATCTCAGGTCATAAGCTGCAGAAAGTTGACTAAGACAGTTTCTTCATTACATTATTAAATAAGACTAGAAGGTTTGCATAACACGCTTATTTTTAGAATAAAGAAGCGAATTAAATAAGACTCCATTTTTTAAGGCAGCTTCAACTTTATTTGTTTTATTCTGCATATTGTTAGATGGTATCTATGCAGGTCCCCCCCCCCCGGGCTGTTGTTTTGAGAATAATCCCTTTTCCACTAAAGAGTCTAGTTATAAATAATTCCAATTTATTTTGTATTAAAAAGTTAAATAAAATAAATTAAAGCGAGAATTGACGAAGGATCTGTCCCTTCCTCAACCATACCCTGCAAATAGAGACTGTTAAAACAAAATATTTAATTTACCGATCTCAAGATAATTACTAAATAATTAAATAATAACAAGAAAATTTTATCAACTCAAAAATAGAAATGGACTAGGCTAACGACATTCCTATTTACAGAAAATATCCACATGGCAGTACTTCAACAACGAATTCGGATAAAAAGAACTGCTAATTTAGGAAAACACGACCATGTGACATGTCTTAAAAAGGCACAAAGACGTTGAATAGGATCATCTTTGTGTAAATCAACTCTGACTTTTCGTGCTTCTTGTTCAAATCAAACACTATATAAGCCACAGCAAACATCGTAGTGAGGAAGAGAAAGAAAAAACATATACACTCTTGAAGAAGAAATAAACAAAACAAGATTGAGCATCAAATAAAATTTGAAGTGATATTGCTCAGCTAATTCAAAAATGGCAGGAGGTGGTTTCGTTGATCAAGGTCAAGTTAAGCATTTTGAGGGCAAAGTGACAACCTTTGTGTTGGTCACATGTTTCGTGGCAGCCATGGGAGGTCTTCTCTTTGGTTACGATCTCGGGATTACAGGAGGAGTCACTTCCATGGATCCATTCCTGATCAAGTTTTTCCCTTCTGTGTATAGAAGAATAAAGGCTGGTGTTCATGAGAACACTTACTGCAAATTTGACGACGAAATCCTTACGTTGTTCACCTCGTCCTTGTACCTCGCAGCTTTGGTTGCTTCGTTCTTTGCTTCTTCTACTACAAGAATACTTGGTCGGAAACCTTCCATGTTTCTTGGTGGTTTGTTTTTCCTTGTCGGTGCATTATTGAATGGCTTCGCAGTAAACATCGCAATGCTCATCATTGGTCGTATACTGCTTGGTTTTGGTGTGGGTTACTGTAATCAAGTAAGTAATAATAGATCTTTGCATCAGCATACCCGTTTTCATGAGACTTGGGGCTTCTAATGCACCTTTCTCTGAAATTCTCCAAATGCTCTTTGCAACGTCCCAACCTTTCAAAGAGAAAAAAAAAAAGCACAATTTCATAGCGTTTTCTTTTGAAAAATCATTAAAAAAAAAATTGAAAACTTGATGATTTCAAAAGGTCACTTATCATTTTATTTAGAATGTAATGGTTATAAAAAGGAAAAAATTCGTGAGGTTGAGGAATTACCAATGGCATTAGAGGAAGGCGGGAAGGCACATTAGAGCACCAAGACTCATTTTTCATGTAGTTCGTCTTTTGTTGATTTTAATGTAATTTATCTTGTTTTGAACTATATGACAGTCTGTTCCAGTATATTTATCTGAGATGGCTCCAGCGAATATTAGAGGGGCACTTAACATGGGATTCCAAATGATGATCACAATTGGCATTTTGATTGCGAACCTTATCAACTACGGAACTGCTAAGTATGAAAACGGATGGAGAATTTCTCTAGGTGTTGGAGCAGTGCCTGCATTTTTGTTGTGCATTGGATCAGTTTTCTTGGGAGACACACCAAACTCCATGATTGAAAGAGGCAAAACCGAAAAAGCCAAGGAAATGTTGCAGAAGATTCGTGGAATTGAGAATGTTGATGATGAGCTCCAAGATCTGATTAATGCAAGTGAAGCAGCCAAACAAGTTGAACACCCATGGAAGAACATTTCACAATCCAAATATAGGCCCCAAATCACTTTCTGCACTTTAATTCCATTCTTCCAACAGCTAACAGGCATCAATGTCATCATGTTCTACGCACCAGTTCTCTTTAAGACTCTTGGCTTCGGTGCTGAAGCTTCCCTCATGTCAGCAGTTATTACTGGACTCGTTAACGTTATTGCCACATTGGTGTCTATATTCACTGTGGATAGATTTGGAAGAAGGATTCTGTTCCTTGAAGGTGGCATCCAAATGCTTGTTTGCCAGGTAACATATATACAACTTATACGATTCTACATTGTAATGCACTATTATATTATATATGCCTATATGCTCCGATTGGTACAAAATATAAGTCACTTTCAACCGTTTCATTGAAACTAAGAACGAGTGGTTAACTCATTAAATCTTTCCTGAATTGAAAAAATTTCCAACATTGATTCACTGGTGTTAATATTTTTGTTTCAGATTGCCGTGGGAGTCATGATAGCTTTGAAGTTTGGAGTGAATGGGCAAGGTTCATTCAACAAAGGTGAAGCCGACTTGCTTCTGTTCTTGATTTGTGCATATGTGGCAGCATTTGCTTGGTCTTGGGGACCATTGGGATGGTTAGTGCCAAGTGAAGTGTGTCCTTTGGAGATCAGATCAGCTGGGCAGGCCGTTAATGTCGCAGTGAATATGATCTTCACATTTCTAATTGCCCAGATCTTCTTGCTCATGCTTTGCCACATGAAGTTCGGTCTCTTCTTCTTCTTCGCAGCTTTTGTTCTCATAATGACCTTCTTCATTGCTTTCTTCCTTCCTGAGACTAAGGGCGTACCCATTGAAGAGATGAACTCAGTGTGGAAGTCACATTGGTTCTGGAATAAGTTTGTTCCTCTCGATGCTGACACAAAAAGTCATGATCAGAAGACAAATCCATGAAGCTGTTGAAGGGGGAGAAATTTTCATGTTGGACATAATAACATGATGACAAGTACGTGAAAAGAATTGAAATCAATAATTGAGGAAAAAAGGGTCAGTGATCTTGAGTGATGATGTTGAAAAAATACTGAATAAATCATTCAGTTCTTTTCGAAAGCTTGTACACTTTTATTTACGAATATGAAATTTGTTTCTCCAAAGATTTGCATCCCTTTTTACTTAGGAATATGAGTTTATCTTTCAGATAATTTTACATGGGAAATTCACATTTAGCCTTTTTTTTTTCCTGTTAGAATTTATCTCGTTATATACGTGTCGCATATATGGTAGTGTTGAACGCAAGCAATAACAGTAATTCTAACGAGAGATTATAATTAACTAACACACGCGCGCACGAATGTATGCGTATTGTATACTATTTGAAAGCATCGATTCATTACAGAATAGTATTTGTAAGCCTTACTATTCATTATTTATAAATAGTATAAACCTTTTTAATTACATTTTTATATTGGAAAAAAGACATATAAATACCTTCAAAATTATAAAATTTCAAATCAATGCTTTAAATTTCACAAATGCCGAATTCTTTCCCACATACCAATTTGAAATTTCAAAATGTTATCAATTTACGTACATGACCTTCTTTTCATTTTCTCCTTCTGTCCTTTTCTTTTTTCTTCCTTCTAGGTCCTTCGTCTTCTCCTACTCCTTCTTTTTAGCTTCTTCATTTCTCTCCCTAGTCTTCATTTCACCAATATCTTCTGCTTCCACTATCCTTCCTTTGTGTCTCAAAATTCTCTCCCATAGAAAAGATTCAAACTTCACGATCTTCTGTGAAAAAAGAAAAATGTTCGGAGCCCAAATTGTCTCCCTTTCATGCTCACTCTGACAAAAGCAAAGCCAAGACAAAATTCATGGGAAAGAAGAGAGAACTGAGAATGAAAAGACCTGCAATTGGCAGCAATTGTAGTGAGTCCATCGATCGGTACTAAAACCCTCACAAGAGGACACCACCAGGACTTTGAAGTTATTAAAGGATTTAGCGATTAACTCTAAGCTCTCTTCTGGTATGACCATTTCACCATTTCTGAGGTGTCCCAAATGCAAGGAACTCATTATTGCTGTTAATGCTCAATCTAATATAGCGAATTTTGTCACTGTCATGAAAAGTCTAGTTTGTAGTCAATGACTAAAGTAAAGTTGTTAATAGTTGTAGTATTATTGTTAATATTTTATATCCAATCTACTTATGCAATATATTATATTTTATATATAGTGTGGAATTGCTTCATTTACTTAATTCTTATGAGCTTAATGTTGTTGGTATTTTGTAATTTGACACTTCTTTTAAAAAAAAAAAATTTTTTTTTTGCTTCAATGACCTGGAATTAATTATTGACTTTTTTGCTTAAGAGAGAATGTGGCGTGCATGTGTTGATATGGTTAAACAAATGGGATCTAGATGTGGCATTAGAATACACAAATGAATAAGTGACTACTTTTAGACGTGATCTCTTGAGATGACTCATTAACCATGATGGAAATTATAGAAGGGTTAAAGCTTTGAAGCTACTTGAACAAGGAAAAAAAAAAACGACAACAAAGCGGCAACACTTGTCCAACTAGTGAGCGAGGTTGTTGCTCGTTGGATTTACGTGATGATAATCTATGAATTAGGTGTTTACTAGCTACTTTATCAAAGCTTTTGACAACTGTGTAGTATCCGGTGACTACTTATATTTAAAAGACATCACTTAAATTGTGTAAAATTTATTGGTTAACAATGACTTTATATATGCTCACTACAAAGTAATATGTAAAATTCATAATAGGGCACACCAATTACTATCACATAAATATATTAACAACTTTATTAGACTTGTTGACAACTCTTCCAAATATATTAACAACACAACAAGTAATTAGGAAAATTCATTACAACTTTGTCAGGAGCATTGACCACTCTACAAAATAGATTAATAACACTTTTACATATATTGACAACAAGTAATTAAGGAAATTCATTACAATTTTGTGAAGCACGTTGACAACTCTTTCAAATATATTAACAACACTTTTATATGTATTGGCAACATGTAATGAGGAAAATTCATTACAAGGAAAGCCAATCAGCAAACTTAGACAAATTACATGCTATCAACTGGTTAGGGCTATTAACAACTCTTTCAAATATATTGACAACAATTTTATATATATTTACAACAAGTAATTAACAAAATTCATTACAAGACAAACCAATTAGAAAACTTTAACAAATCACATGTTGCCCCTTTGCTAGACATGTTGACAAAACTTTGATATCGATTAACAACACCTTTACATAAATAGACTATACTAACTTGTTCTCTTTATCGTCTTTCCTTTTATCAATTTATTAAGGGCAGGCTTATCTTTTATCCACATTAAGAAATGCCAAATCAGTATACCTGTTTTGACATGACTTTTTGCTTTTCACCAATAGATTTTGTGTCTTTAAAGATATTTTCTTATCTTTTTTCCTTTTATATTTTGTTCTGATTTTATTGTTACTAAAGAAAAAAAGAGTACTATGCTACATTATAGGAAAGTTTCATTTACCCCTACAGATGCAAATTAATTTTCAATAAGTCAAAAAAATTCTGAAATTTTGGTTCAGTATTAATGGATAAAAATGAAATTATTCTAACAGGGAGGGGCTGCCAAAGCTTGGGCAGCCGGTTACTGGAGCACCATCTTTTGGGATATATTTTTGTGTCTTTTTGCTATTAAAGTAGAGGGAGACACACACCACTAAAAAAAAAAAATCAATAAAAAGTCTCTACTTGAAAATTTTATTAACCAGAAAGGCCTAATTTCCAATACCAGTACTTGATATATAAATATATATATATATATATATATTTATATACCCATATAATCTTGCAAAATATCAGTATTTGTATATGAAAACATATCAAATCCTTCTTATCAATAAAATTTCCAAACAAAGATTTTATACCAAATTTTCCATACAAAAAAAAGAACTTTATATTTTTTCTTGCATATAAAGTGTTCTTTCTTTTTTATCATGCACATAGTCTTCAAGCGTTCACAAATTCATTGACATTATTCTTGTGGGGAATTTCTACAGAGCTTATTCCGAAAATTCACTGCATTTAGTAAGTTATAGAATTGAAATAATTTTTTTAAAATTTTTTTGCTAGGTGTAAGTGACAAACTCAATTATTTTTATATATTTTGATATCTTTTATATTGGTTTTATCAACTTAATTAGTCCCTTTTGACCTTAATTGATTGATTAATTGATTTAATATACTTTGATTTTATTATTTTTATAGGGGTAAAATTGTCATATTTTGGTTTAATTGTGACTAATTGATTTTTGAGGACAATTAATGCTACCTTATCCTTGAATTTTGCTTGCAGATTTTTGAAAGAAATAAAAATTAAAAAAAAGAAAAAAATATAACAAAAAGATAATTAAAAAGAAGGGGGGCAAAACGCCACCCCACTAAACCTATTATTCATATGATCTTCAACGCGAGCTGACGGAGGGACGGACCCACAAGCTGAACGCCGAGCGAGCAGAGGACACACACACGCTAGCTGGGAGGCGGCGGAAAAACAGAGCAACACACGAGAGGAGAGGCTGAACACGAAACACACACACACACTAGCTGGGAGGCGGAACGCGAGGGGGGCACCAGCGACGGCGGAGAAGAGAGGGAGAACGAACGGGAGAGAGGCGACCGAGAGTGAAGGACCAGAGCTTAACAGCGATCGCACCTCCAGATTCTGTTTCTTCACTTCGAATCATCATCTTCCATATTCACCGAAATCCATCATCACCGGCGCCTTCACCTTCTTCTTCTCCTGGGCACAGCAAAACCAGCAGGCTCGACGGGTGGGATCGCTGTTAAGCTTTGGTCCTTCACTCTCGGTCGCCTCTCTCCCCTTCGTTCTCCCTCTCTTCTCCGCCGTCACTGGTGCCCCCCTCGCGTTCCGCCTCCCAGCTAGCGTGTGTGTGTGTTTCGTGTTCAGCCTCTCCTCTCGTGTGTTGCTCTGTTTTTCCGCCGCCTCCCAGCTAGCGTGTGTGTGTCCTCTGCTCGCTCGGCGTTCAGCTTGTGGGTCCGTCCCTCCGTCAGCTCGCGTTGAAGATCATATGAATAATAGGTTTAGTGGGGTGGGGGCAAAACGCTCTTTTTAATTATCTTTTTGTTATATTTTTTTCTTTTTCTTTTTAATTTTTATTTCTTCCAAAAACCTGCAAGCAAAATTCAAGGATAAAGTAGCATTAATTATCCTCAAAAATCAATTAGTCACAATTAAACCAAAATATGACAATTTTACCCCTATAAAATAATAATTCAAAATAAAGTATATTAAATCAGTTAAGCAATCAATTAAGGTCAAAAGGGACTAATTAAGTTGACAAAACCAATATAAAAGATATCAAAATATATAAAAATAATTGAGTTTGTCAACTCCCCCACACTTAGCCTTTTGCACTCCTGGGCAAAACATCATTAAAGAAGAATCCAATAGAGACACTCAATGCAAGCAAACATAAAACTAACTAAGCATGAATGTGCAATTAACTCAAGCAACCTTTATTGTTAATTAATCAACAATCATAGAATACTTCAGTGCAAAGAAATTAACACAAGAAACATAGCAGGATAAAAGAAGAGAAACATAATAGAGCTTACATATGGTACAAGTGTTTCACTCATCTCTCAAATGGGAAAAATTTCACTCAATCCACCTAGATTAGCACCTACCATAAGCTTGTAGAAATTCTAATATCTTCACCACTAACATACCTTAGGTTCATGATCAAGGGGACTTGAAGGGTTGTAATGTCGAAAAACAAGGCCAAATGAATGAATGGACTAACAAGTGAAATGCATGAGTAATAAAGTATCAACTCAAAGTGAGTTGAAGTACAATCATGAAACAACACCAATTCAACAACACCAAGTGAAATGCCTGCTGGTTTTGTCATTTCCTCCATGGTAGACCGTAACAGAACATTAATCACAGTATTTCTCATGGCTGTTCGTGGCTAATTTCATAATCTTCCAATTCAACAACAATGGCAGGAGCTTGGATCATCAAAGGGGAGTTTTAGTTGCTTTAATCTCTTACTTAATAATTGTTTAACAATTCCTAGGTCTTAGGATAGTTTTTCTGATTGTTGAGATAATTGTATTGCTTAATCTGATTATATTTGGAGATTATTGTGACCGAATTATTGCTTAACATTTGACATTAGGCTGTTTATAACTTTAATTTCAACTATAATATTGTGGTTATGACATTTGCATTGATTTTGGAGTTAATATATTGTGATTTTCTGAGGTGGCTTGGAATTTTAGATCATATTGTCTCTTGCTAGCTTTAATTCTATTGTTTTGGATTTAAGAGTTTAATTAAGCATTGGTTTTTAGTATCCTTAATTCCATTTTACTATTCTGGTTGCAGTTAGTAAATTGAAATTTTGAGAAAATATTTTGTGACAATTCGAGGTGACTCGGTTGTTGGATTAAAAGCTTAATTATAATTCTTAATTCATTGTTTTAACTTCCACATCTTTTAGAGTGATGATTGCCTGTGTTGTTGAATTGGAGGATTAATTATTATCATTGTTATTCGTGTGTTTCATTTTCATTTCCTTTATCTTCATTTATTTCAATCATTTTTATATATAAAAAAAGGGGTATTTTAATTTCAATTTAATTCATGGTGTTTAATTAGAAGTTCTCAAATCAAAAATCCTTTTTATAATTTAGGTTACTTGCATTTATTTATTAGGGTTTAATTTCATTTTCGGCTCCTGAAAGTGAATACGACCCGGATTGTGCATTATATTGTATTAATTCGGTTAATTTTTAGAGTAACCCCACAGCGACAAATGAAGGGCAAGTTAACTTCAGTAAGTATCTTTTTATTTGCAGTAATTCTAAATTTTTTTAGTTTTTATATAGATAGATTAAGTAAAATAAAATTACTCATGACAGTTAATTTTGCGCTTGGCCTATTTGTTTGGTCATAACTTAAATTATAAAATTTGGTTTAAAAAAAACTATAAAATCGCACAATGCATGTGATTTTTTCCAAAAAAATCACAATAATTATAACAAGTCTTATTTTATCAAATATGTTGGTTACATAAGCCACATTACCTTGTTCTTTGTGTTCTATTTTTTGATAACAAAAATTTTATGTGAATTGGATCACGACAACTCATTAAAATAAGGACATGCCTTAAAACTGGGAAAAAAATTTGTATATACAAAATGAAATGATACCCAAAAAAAGGTAAATGGTGCAAAACAAAATGGGCCTCTTTACATGATTTTAAAAAAAAAATGAAAAAAACCATAAGCTCCAGAGAATAAAAACACAAACAACTGTGTAACAGTACTTCAAATAGCATTACTTCTAATAAGAGGACGTCTATGCATAGCCAAAACAAAACAAAAACACAAACAACTACAATAACACACACGTGCAACCAAAGGAAAGCAAGAGGAAGTCTAAATAAAATCACATACAAATAGACGGACAAACAACGAAGAGCTGGAACGAAGACCAACTCCCTGATATACTCACAGTAAAAGGGTTGCAGAAGGAGAAGACAATACCAGCAAGATGGAAGGCAACCATATGCAAAATTAGCACAAGTATGCTAATTTACAAACTACTTTAATGGACCATAAAGGCCCTGAAAATGCCGTAGGATGATAGGGTTTGCTATTCTAACTGCAGCTCAAAACCTGCAACCAAAGCACAAGAAACAAACTAAACCAGAAACTAACAACATAAACCAAAAAGGAGAGAGTTTAGGACAAATAAGATAACTAAAAGCAGGAGTAAAGAGCTTGTCAGAAAGAAGAAGCAAGGGATTAACAGAAGCAATGAAGCTCATATTTGGGTTCCCCACCAGGAAAAAGAACAGCCAATGGAAAGAGAGATTGGCGAAGAAACAATCAGAAAAAAATGGATGAGCGAAAGGAGGAAGAAAGAAGAAGAAGAAGAAGATGATGAAGAAGAAAACAAAGACGGGAGAAATAGAAATGAAAAGTAAGAAGGTGGTCTGAGAAAAAAAAGTATAGATAACTCATTTGATAATTATTCATGTATATTCTTCATGCAAGAGTGGGATTTATAAAAAGAAATGGATATTGTAAAATACTATTTGTAATTGATTATATCATTAAATTGTTAGAAGGCCGTCTATCTCCAATTTTGCTTGCAATATGAGATTTCCATAATAATCCAATACCATCCAACAATCTCATTTAATCCCAAGCCAATGTTCTATAATTCAATTACCAATCTGAAGCAATGAAAATAATTGAGCTATATAACCAAAAATTCCCAAATCTATTTTTAGTTTGAAATTAAAGAAATTCCGGTTTATTTACTTTAGTACTTCAAAGATGTATTTGATATAATGATTATACGGCTTCTTATCTCATTTATTTTTGCTGCACTAAACGCAAAATTATATTGGAACGGCTCGATTAAAAACAGAATGAAGGCATTTCTGTTCAATATAAACAAATAAAATACATAATACAGTTAAGACCGTTTTATGATTTTCACTATACTTATATTCTGAAAGTTGGAAGAATAAGCTTCATTCTTTGTCTTTTCCCAAGGACGATAGGAATTGAAAAATAAAAAAAATAAAATTTAAACCATTTAATCTAAAAACAATTTAATTTAAAGTTCGTATCCTATTCAATTTGAGCCATACGCATGCTTCTCCAACCCTACAACTTTTTCTTGAAAACTTAGGCATGCGTGAACTAGTAAAACCAATGAAAATTTCAGTGTAATGATATGAATATCATTAATTCAATTAATAAAAGGAGAACCACTAATCCACTTTCCACCAAAGCTGGTGCTTAATTTATGTCAAAAGTAATTATTGAATACTATTATTCTGTTAATACAAACCAAAAAAGTTATGGATTCAAAATTGGAAAACTAGTCAAGACTATTCCTATTATCCAGTATATCTCTGTGGCAATACTTCAACGACGAATTCGGGGTGAAACAACTTCTAATTTAGAACATTATGACCAAGTGACATGTCGTAAAAGGCACAAAGTTGTTGAATCGGATCAACCTTTTCGCAAAACAAACACTGACTTTTCGGAATTATTCACCATATCAGATCCTATATAAGCCATATCACACATCGAGGTGTAGAACCAAAAACAATAAACACTTCAAAGAAGTGAGTAAATATATCGAGCATTGTAATTAAGCTTGAAATAATTGCTCATTATTGATCAGTTTCGAATAAAATGGCAGGAGGTGCTTTTGTTGATCAAGGTCAAGTTAAGCAGTTTGAAGGCAAAGTGACAACCTTTGTGTTGATCACATGTTTCGTGGCAGCCATGGGAGGTCTGCTCTTTGGTTACGATCTTGGAATCACAGGAGGAGTCACTTCCATGGATCCATTCTTGATCAAGTTTTTCCCTTCTGTGTATAGAAGAATAAAGGCTGGTGTTCATGAGAACACATACTGCAAATTTGACGACGAAATCCTTACGTTGTTCACCTCGTCCTTGTACCTCGCAGCTTTGGTTGCGTCGTTCTTCGCTTCTTCCACTACAAGAATACTTGGTCGGAAACCTTCCATGTTCTTGGTGGTTTGTTTTTCCTTGTCGGTGCTTTATTGAATGGCTTCGCAGTAAACATTGCAATGCTCATCATTGGCCGTATATTGCTTGGTTTTGGTGTGGGCTACTGTAATCAAGTAAGTAATAAACTTTGGCATCAACATTTCATCTTTTTAGTGCCCATAATATTTAGTATCGGCCTCAAAAGATTGCTTTCATTAGGAGGATACTGATAGCTAAAAAAAAAAAAAAAACATTTCCTCTTCTTATATGTTACAGAGGTACCATGTGAGATTTAAACTCACAATCTAGCCTACCCCATTGAGCTGGTTTTGATGTCCATTGTAGAGATATGTATCATCTTTAAGGGTTAAATTGTAAATAAAAAATCATTTTTTTTTCAAAAACTGACAACTAAAAAAATTATATTTATTTTAAATTATGTAAACATCAAAATAATTTTTTTAAACAAATAAAAGTAAGAAATATTCAATCTTGGTCCCTATGGTCATTTTTCAAGCACTTCTTTTTTGTTGATTTTAACACCTTTATTTTCTTTCATACTTTTTACAGTCTGTTCCAGTATACTTATCTGAAATGGCACCAGCACATATTAGAGGAGCACTTAACATGGGATTCCAAATGATGATAACAATTGGTATTTTGATCGCAAACCTTATCAACTATGGAACTGCCAAGTATGAAAACGGATGGAGAGTTTCACTAGGTGTAGGAGCCGTGCCTGCATTTTTCTTGTGCTTAGGATCTGTTTTCTTGGGAGACACACCAAACTCCATGATTGAAAGAGGCAAAACCGAAAAAGCTAAGGAAATGTTGATTAAGATCCGTGGAACTGAGAACGTTGATGACGAACTCCAAGATCTGATCAATGCAAGTGAAGCAGCCAAACAAGTTGAACACCCATGGAAGAACATTGCACAATCCAAATATAGACCCCAAATCACTTTCTGCACTTTAATCCCATTCTTCCAACAACTAACAGGCATCAATGTCATCATGTTTTACGCACCAGTTCTCTTCAAGACTCTTGGCTTTGGTGCTGAAGCTTCCCTCATGTCAGCAGTTATTACTGGACTCGTTAACGTCATAGCCACATTGGTGTCTATATTCACTGTGGATAGATTTGGAAGAAGGATTCTGTTCCTTGAAGGTGGCGTTCAGATGCTTGTTTGCCAGGTGACATACAACTAAAGACTTTTTTTTTTTATTTTTTTTTTAGGGCTTGTACCTATAAAGGGTCGAACACACAGCCTCATGCTTAACTAAGATTTAAGAAGATGTCTAGTGTCAGTTGTGCTAAATAACCCGATAACTAAGCCTCTGGTATATTTTATTTAGGTTTCTTCGAGATTTTCAAAACTTGTAACATATATTATTACTAATTGCTTTCAGATTGCTGTGGGAATCATGATAGCTTTGAAGTTTGGAGTGAATGGGCAAGGTTCATTCAACAAAGGTGAGGCCGACTTGCTTCTGTTCTTGATTTGTGCCTATGTGGCAGCATTTGCTTGGTCTTGGGGACCGTTGGGATGGTTAGTGCCAAGTGAAGTGTGTCCTTTGGAGATCAGATCCGCTGGGCAGGCCGTTAATGTTGCAGTGAATATGATCTTCACATTTCTAATTGCCCAGATCTTCTTGCTCATGCTTTGCCACCTGAAGTTTGGCCTCTTCTTCTTCTTCGCGGCTTTTGTCCTCGTAATGACCTTCTTCATTGCTTTCTTCCTTCCTGAGACAAAGGGTGTCCCAATTGAAGAAATGAGCAATATCTGGAAATCACATTGGTTCTGGTGCAAGTTTGTTCCTTATGAAGATGCTCCCGCAACTAAAAGTGTTGACCAAAAGTCCACTCCTTGAAAGCTGAAAAAAAAAAATTATTGGTGCGCAAATTTTTCAGCACTATTTCCAGAAGAAGAGTTATGTGACAAGTGAAAAAGGTGAAAGCAAACCAAAAAAAATTATTTGTCAAATAACTTTGAGACATATGATAGAGTCATGGAACTTGGACATTGCATGGTTCTATTGTCTTCGAACATCGTACTGGTGTACACTCTTATGCGAAAAAGATGATTGTTGTTTCTGAGTGATGTGTGAGTTGTACACGATGTATGAGAATTTTGTGTGTACTCTTCCATTTGTATTTGCACACACACACACCATTTTTGCAATAAAAATGCAACCATGAGGCTAATCATGCCTGCATGGACGTTCACTTTTTTGTTGCTTTAAACTTGTCTGTTGATCTATTTATAATTATATTGTCTAAATTCAATAGTTATTGTAATTTATAATTATAATTAAGCGAAGATAATGGATCAATTTTAAGAAGAGGTTCATTGGGCCGGGAAATTCATAAATAATTAGATTCAACCAATAATGTAAATTGTTCCATTTAAATATTTTGGTGAATAGAAAAATTAAACGAGGCTAGCTAGCTATTATGAAAATTAATTAAAATAACAAAAAAGAGTGCAAAACAATACGAATTTTTAAATTTGTTAAACGTTATTTCTCACTCTTGTCTTCTACATAAGAATTCTTATTAGTCATCATTTCTAAAAAATAATTCGTCAAAAATTATTATGCGTCTGCTAAAAGTCTGGGCACTATTTTCTTTTTTTTTTTTTTTTGGGGGGGAGTATAACTGACACATGAATTTTTTTGGGCCAAAGACACAATTGTTTTTGATACAAGCCGAAGACACATTAATTAAATATAAACTTTTGCATTTCTCAGACCCAATTCAAGGCCCATCACGGTTAATTTTTTTTTTTTAATTTCCAGCTCAAGAATCCAATCCAGAGGCACCGACTTCTGAAAATTCACAGACGTTCAGCTGCTTACGAGTCTTTCAGAGTTCAGAAGGCGGATCATTGCAGCGGCTCCTTTGTTCAACGGCTTCATTGGGCCTTCCATTAATGTTGTTCTACTTCTGACTTCACGGTTTGCTTGTTTCGGCTTCTCTGCTCGCTTCGCTTCTCTGATAGTTTGCCCTTCAGTGGTTGGTCACCGCCTTGGTCTGTCTTCTACTTGCTCTAATAATAAGAAGGAATTGCGTTTGTATCCAGCGAAAATATTTGAAAGTCCTCCATGATTCGATCTCCGGCGCAACTTCCTGGATTCTTGGCGCGCAACGTTTCTCTTCTTTAGGGTATTATTTGATCCCCCTCCCCTCCCGGGTTTTTTTCGCCTTCAATATCTGTTGACGTAACCTAAGTTTTCGAGCTTTAATCTGCTTCGTTGAATTTTTCTGCTTGTATCGGAGTTTGTCTTCATTTAGCCAGTGATATGCCTTATTGCATTGCACTGTGTTTTGATATATGTTCTTAGTTATTGTTATGTTGTAGATTCTCCGTGTTGCTTACCATAAATTGGTCAATCATTGGCTATATTTTCTATTCAAAAACACTTCCCCATTGGTTTTCCCTATCAGTACATGGAGACAAAGCCATCCAAACTACCCAACTTGATTGAATTTCCAGGTGATTGTCTTCTTCCTGAATTTTCCTCTCTCGTTCGCTTAAACATGTAATGGCACATGACATGACATATTATTATTTTTCTTTTTCAAGGATCTTTCTTCAAGTATCTCCGAGGACCATTTCCTGCCCGTATCACTGAGTTGTCCAATTTCGAAATATTGTATTACTCTTGAAACTCTTTTTCCTTCAATAACTTATTGTCTCCTATATTGAATATTGAATATGTAGATGCAGGGATGCTGTTTGTATTGCTTTAATTTGACCATTTGTCACGTGCAAAAGATTAATCATGCATAGAGTCATGAGTTGATTATATCACTCAACTTCATGATCCTTTTGTCCCTTGATGTATGTGTGCAAAAGATTCAACATTTGTGCTGTTCATATTTATATAAATAGGTTTAAAAAACATAAACAGGGATATTTGTTGTATTATTTTATTGTTATTATGGCTGCTTTAGACACAATTCTATTTTATTTTCTACTTCTGGGTTTCTTTTGTTTAATCCGAAAGAGAAAAGGGATGATTTGGTTAAGGCAGATTCAGAAAGGTTTAATACCATCACCGAGGAAGTAGAGAAGTTACGTGAGCACTGTATAGTGTATACTCCATTGCATTGTCATTCTTTTCATTTTTCTTTGATTGATTTCCTGATTTGGTAAATTATTTTCTTGTTATCGTTTCATTACTATTGTAGTTCAGAAGCCAAGAGAGCAAGTTGCAAATGCTGAGGCGCTTCTTGACCTGGCTACCACTTTGGTCGGTTCTGTGAAGTCTCTACTTAGTGACGGTGTAACTCCTTCTGAGTCTGTTGGCTGGATGTTTTTGTGCTTGGAAAATCTCATGGATCTTAAGCAGTGAAAAGAGTCCCCAAATATCAATTAACAGGAAAGAAGTTGGATTGGCTGTATCACCAATTTTCATGAAGGTTCATGGCTGCCGCACCATGTTAGTATATAGGGATTTGCCTCGTTAAAATGGCTTCTGGAAATATAATTTTCCTCCTTAACTTCTGTTTTTTTTTTTTTCCTTCTTTGGTTCCTTTGGGTGCTTGTTTAAAGGCTTGGTCGTATGGAAAATGCATTGAAGCAACAGAACGTAGGACAGAGAAAAAGCACAAGCCCGACAACAGCTATGGTGAGGCCAGAAGAAGTGACTTTGCTTTCTTCCCTGTGTTTTTCCTTATATATATGTAGACGTATAGCTTATGAAGGCTACTTAATACACAATAATGAAGAGTATTTAATGTGAAAGTTTTTAAAGCATGTTAACTTTATACTATGGTTTCGCAGGTAGTTAGCCTTTACTCTATTTCAGTATGAAAGCTTTTGAATGACACATACAGTATCCATTTCAAGGTCATCTGTCAATCATGAAAGCAGTGCAGAATTTGGATAGCGATAAGAGTCATGATAACTTGTACACTTCTTTTCCTGACTCCATTATTTAGGGACATACTTAAGGTTTGTGTCCATGCGTCTACTTTGTACACCCCTCACTTCAGCTTAAATAGATGGTTCTATTCTTCTCATTTTGCTCAGAATTCTTGCTAGGATTTGCAAGTTAGAATGATATTAAACAAGGGTGCTTAAGTGCCTTGCTTGGAAGAATTTGATGTTCCCTCTGCTCGCCAGGTGCAATTTTCGCTAAGCCTTCTTTTTATCACATTATTGTTGTTTTTAATTATTATATTCTATATGAGATAAATGACTTTGCATTGATATTTGTTTACTTGTTCCTGTTTGCAAGTTGCTGCATGCTCCAGCACGTTTCTACTGTAAATTAACTAATCTTGAATATTTTTTCTTGTATCTTGGTTGTTTTATGTGTTTTGTGTGTGTGTGTGTGTGTTTTTTTTTTTTTTTGGGGGGGGGTATTTAGTCAAAAGGAGATTATTTTACCGATAGTAAGCATTGACCCTCCTAAATTAGAATACGACAATGGTATTACGCTCCATCCAAAAATGTGTCTCAAAAATAATCTAGCTTAGTGATGATATGTGTTTGCATCTATCAGGAGAGTATGTTATGGGTCTTATATGTCTTACATAAGAAGCCTCACAAGAGAAGATACACGTATATATGGTTCGTAGACGTGTATGGGTAGCAAAATTGAAGGATTAAAGTATAGGGAAAAATAAAGCCTATGAATGTTACTCCCTCTAGTTCTAATTATAAGATTTCGTTTGTAGTCTATAAACAAGGTCTTATAATTAAGACCGGAGGTAGCATTTCCTAGTATCTCATTTGTCTTTCTAAGATAAAATATGATCAGATATTAATATCCATACCTAGTTGAGTGCTAGTATATAATAAACATGTTAATATTAATTAACCCTAAACTAATGCCTCTTAATGCTCCCCCTCATGCTGGATTCCGACTTGGATACTTCTACTTTTCACAATGCTCCCCGCAAGCTGCGAAGCTGCTTGGGGGGTGTGATTTGTAGTCTTCAACTAGGCCAATCTTCTTCTCTCTCTTAAAAGTACCAGGATATAGATTTGGATTGGGATTATTATCTTGCTAGAAAGCGCTACAAGAGCCAATTCCAATAAACTATATAAAAAACATGAAATCCAATTCCTATAATATTCATAATGCTCCCCTCAAGCTGGGAAGCTGCTTGGGGAGTGTGATTTGTAGTTTTCAATGGGCCAATCTTCTTCCCTATCTTAAAAGGGCACCATAATGTAGATTTGGAATGGGATTATTATCTTGCTAGAAAGTGCTACAAAAGCCAATTCCAATAAGCTATATAAAAAACATGAAGGGGGTGTTTGGCAATTTCTAAAAAAGTGCTTTTTGTACCCAAACCATGGTTTGAGCCAGATAATTGCCAAACACCCAGTTTTTTCAGCAAACCTTGGTTTGGGTCAAAACCTAAGTTTCAAAAGAAGCAGAATATTTTCGCTTCTGGAGTGAAATTTTGGGACATTGGTGTAATCATTATATCCTGTCAGAAGGCACCTATATGACAAAACACACCCTCATATTGAATCACAAGAACAGGCACAGGTGAGGTATTTCTCAGCTCTGCAGAAGAAGATCGCGCTTTGGGTAGTCCAATCTGTCTATCCTTGATTTGTGATCAACGGTGTTTGCATTGTCCGGTGGTGGTTTAGTGAGGTTGACATCGTTGGTTCCTAGGCTTAGCTCCACTACTCAGGTAAGCTATCTCCTCTTCAATAATCATTTTCTTCCATTATGTATTTTCTTCATTCATGCGTTGCGTCGATCTGTCCATCCTTTATATGTTCCTTGCTTGCGGTTCGCTACATCTGCTCATTGCATCGTCTGGTCCTCTTTCTTTTGCTTTTTCTTGGTTTATAGCTGCTTGTGGGTGTTCGGATGAGGCAGAGGATCTGTTTCGTTCTCAGATTTTCTCCCACCTTTGTTTTTTTTCTTCTTCTTTTGTTTCAATGCTGGCTTGATTCACATTTTGCTTGGTTCATAGCTGCTTTCCTTGGTTCACGTTTTGCTTCACTGGTGGCTTGATTTGTTCTTTTCAGTACTGGTTTCGATTGTTTTTTCTTCCACATTCATATCTTGCTTGCTCTGTTGAAACCATGTGATCTTATTACTTGGTTCGGTTTCATGGATCTGACTGTATAAATAAATGTGGCTTTCAAAGACAAAGGACTTGTTTTTGTTTAACTGGTTTGCTTATGATAGAAAATTAGAAATCATTTTGCTGGCCAAAAAAAACCCATGATTTGCGTGTTATTAGAGACAGAGGATTTGTGTGATTTTGCTGCCTGTTTGTTTTGGAATCTGTGTGCAGCATTCAAATATACAGAGTATCTGTTTGTTTTGAAATCTGTGTGCAGCATAGAAATATACATATGAAGGAAAGAAAAATGATAATAATATTGGGATGATAGCTTATTTGGATAACAATAACACTTGCTATTTTAACTGATTTTAGGTTGATTAACTTGTGATAATTGAAGAGCTGTAATTGTTCTATAGCATAATGAGTAAGGATCAAGTGAAAGCTTCGTGGGATCTAAAAACCACAAAGGTGTTCATTGATTTGTGCATTGAACTAGTTCAACAAGGAGAAAGAAAAGGTACAAGCTTAACAAAGAAAGCTTGGGGAATTCTTGCCGATAAGTTCAATGCGAAAACTGGGAGAGCCTATACAAAACCTCAATTTAAGAACAAATATGATTCCTTACGAAAGGAATGGCAGACATGGGATAGGTTGCTCCACGAGACAGGTTTGAGATGGGATATTGAAAAGAATACTGTTAGTGCAATTGATGATTGGTGGGAGAAGAAATTAGTGGTAATTATTTAACCTTTTAATCTTATATTTTCTCTATCTATTAATTGTTTTTGTATATTTTATAATATTATTGGTGCTTAATGTGCAGGAAGTTCCAAACTACAAAAAATTTAGAAAAAGAGGACTTCAATTTCGAGATGAATTAACTCAACTATTTGGAAGTGTGACTACAACTGAACCACAATTGTGGGCACTTTCTCCCATGACGCTTCTAAGTGAAGGAGCACCTAATGATGATATGGAAGAAGGGTTCGGAGATAATAGTGAAATCTTAGGTACATCAACTGGTATAAGTGGGGAATTTTACTTAGTAACTTTTAATGAAAATAGTGGAGGTAGTAGGGGCAACATTGGGATAAGGCAGGATAACAATCGTGGGGATAGACCTGGTAGCTCATTGGGGATCAGAAGAAAGAGTGAAGCCATGAAGAAGAAACCAACTTTCCCTATAAAAATATCAGATGCACTTAGTAGGATAGCTAAAGCAAATGGTTCTGATTTTCAACGTGGAAATGATATGGTTTCACAAGCACAAGCTAGAAGGTTGGAAGAAAAAGCACGTGCTTATGAGACTTCAATTATGGGAGTCCTATCTCACCTTAAAACAATTGATGAAGTTTTCAATGATATTGATTTGTTTACACGCTGCACACGACTTCTTATGGAACGACCGGAGGCAAGGGAAATGTATGCGGCGCTGAAGGATAGGAGGGAACAACTTGTGGCCGTTTTGAAGCATTTCACTAAGAATTTATGACTTGTTTATTATATTAGACAACTCTTTATGTCTATTGGATTATGTGATTATTGGATTGTTGTATGAATTAGACAACTCGTTACTTTCTTAAATGTTTCGTAATTTCTATGTAAGGATTCTAAACTTTATGTATGTGTGCATAGGATAAAACAGAAATGGATGATGAAATTAAATTTGTGGAGGAGCATACTAAGCAATGAAAAAAAAGGATTAACGAAGTTGTAGCATTGGTCAGTGGAGACGTTGTTCTTTACTTGTATAAAGAGCCCCAGCGTACAAATGTTTATACAGGTAGCTCATGGGTAAGGGACGTTTTATAGGGTAACTCCACTCGTTATAATATGTTTAGGATGGAAAGGGGTGTGTTCTTAAGTCTTTGTGTAGAATTACAACAACATGATGTAAAGGAAACTAAAAATATAGAGATACATGAATCAACTGCAATACTTTTACATACTGCTAGCCATGCACTTAGTAGCAAAATACAGCAAGAAAGATTTCAGCATTCAAGGGAGACAATCAGTAGAGATTTTCATAATGCCTTAATAGTGTGCTGTACAATATGTCCAATATCAAAACGAAAAATTCAACATTTCGGCATGTTCATTCAAAAATATGGCATGATAAATACTGGTTTTTTTTTTCGAGCATGTTATTGCAGCAATTGATGGCACATGTTTCCTGCATTGTCAGTGCAACAGATCAAACTAAATTTATTTTTAGAAAAGGAACAATATCTCAAAATGTTATGGTGGCTTGTGATTGGGACATGTGCTTTATTTTTGTCTTGGCCGGATGGAAAGGTAGTGCACATGATGCTCACATATTTGATCCTGCCCTCACAATTCCTTCAATGAACTTTCTCCATCCACCTGAAGGTATTTTTTTAATTTGTTACATTTTATTTATGTTTAGCTTAAAACACAAACATTATTTACACTAATTTCGTTTTTGATATAGGAAAATATTATTTGGTGGATGCTGGATACCTAATATTAAAAGGATATCTCAACCCATATAGACGGGAGTGTTATGATCTGCCTAATTTTCGAAGAATATCTATACTTAAAAATGAAAATGAGGTTTTTAATTATTTCCATTCAAGTTTAATAAGTACAATTGAAAGAACTTTCAGAGTTTGGAAAAGTAAGCTTGCAATCTTACAAAACATACCATCCTATGACTATCAAACACAAGTTAAAATCGTTTGTGCAATGATAGCTATACATAATTTTATTAGAACGACATTTATTACTAATTCTGGATTCATTCAGTTTGAAGAAGGTACTTATGTACAAGATGTTGATGATGGAGTTGGATTTTCACATATACATTGATCAATACAATCATCATCTCACACGGCTCGGGTTCGTCATAATATAAGAGATGATCTTGTTAATTATACCCAGTGATAATAGTTATGTTTTTTTTTTATTTCTTTTATCATAGATTGTAATATATAGTTAAAAAATCCTATTACAAATGCTCTATATCGATGCAAACTCTTAATTATTGTGACACTTCTTTATTATGACCTTATATTCTCACGACAATTATTAATTATTATTTTAATGCGTGTTTATTCAATTTTGTGAAAAAATATCACCGCATGTCATGTTTATAATCTTTATGAATCTGTTCACAAAAAAAATATTCATCTTTTTCAAAAATATTTTTAATCTTATATTTTATAAATACATATATACATATGCTAACAATTAATTAGTTATATTAAAGATCGGAGTCAATATGTTGTTAAAAAAAATTAGTTGCAAAAAAATATTATGGGATTTCATGTTTAAAATCTTTAAGGCAAAATAATATTTTTCAGTTGGCAAAAAAATAATCATTTTTTCTAAAAACATATTTAATCTTATATTTTGTAAGTCCATATACACATATTAATTATTTATTAATTATATTTTTTTATATATTATTTATTATGTTGGCAAAACTATATTATTAACAAATTTATTACTTCAAATAAAAACATATTATGAAGAGAAAATTGCAAATAAAGATCCTTGAATATGTAAAATTGTTATGAAAAATAGCAAATAAAGACTCAGTCTCACTTTTGCAAATATAAAATGTGGGTGAAATGTTTAAAATGCCCTTCAACCAAATTGTGATTTGGTCTATTGAAATGAACTTATCATTTTACATAATCAACTCATCATTTGGCACACCCTCAACCAAGTTATGATTTGGTTTATTAAAGTTGTCATTCGCTAAAATGAACTTGTTATTTCTCATAGTCAACTTATCATTTGGTTGAGAGGCATTTCAGTCGTTTCACCCGCATTCATATTTGCAAAAGTGGAATTGGGTCCTTATTTGTTATTTTCCAAATTTAAAGTCCTAAATCATAATTTTACATAGTTCTTTATTTGTAATTTTTCCTATTATAAAATCTATCTTTTATGTAATTATCATATTAACTTATATCCTTTTTAGTAATTTGCACATATAAAAAGTGCTTTTAATAACAACTATATAAATACTCTCACTTTATCAGAATCATTTTTTCACAAAATCTATTCTTTTAAAATTTATTCTCAAAACTAACTTTTTCTCTAGAAGCTATTTTTCAAACTATAATTTGGTTTTATCCAAACACACCCAAGATCCAATTCCTATAATATTCCCCTTAAAGTGTGCAGACAAGTTTAATAAATTAAAAATAAAAAATACATTTACCTTTTGAGTAAGCCCAACCATTCATAACGTCATAATGTCGAATGTGTATTTAAACACAAAAAAGTTGCACAAGCTGGTTTTGTTTGGTATGATTCATGCAATGTCTTTGAACTCATGTATGTTGTTAACTAATTCAATGTTTGACAGGTTAGTATATTCTAATAACCTTATTATTAAATTTATGGAAACTTAAGTTATCATAGAAGTCAACCTTTTGTAGAAGCATAATTACGAGTCCATCGTTTTATTCAATTCCTATCCCATATTACTGTTGCTTTTTATAGAAAGAAGTAACAACTACCAATACTCCTTGCAAAAAAGGAATAAATTAAGCAAATAGAAAATATTATTATGAATTGTAAAATTTTTTACCTGTGGGCATATGGTATCTAGAAACACTCCCTTTTGCTTTGATAGAGCCTTGAAAATAGATATACTTGTCTCATGAGTATGAATCTTGTAAAGGAATTCAAACTTAACAGCCTTTGCTTCAGGAAATAAACAAACGATTCATGTCCCTATAAATGCAAGCATGTTAGTTTCAAGAGGTAAATTCTTTAATTATATTTACATTTATAAGAACATATTATGTCATAAATAGTTGGATGTGGGCAACGGCAAGTTGATTATAAGTTACAATCTTTAGTTAAATCCTCTTTTTCAATATCAGTACATCCTTGCCTTACCCACAATCGCTGGAACCATTAACCATATTTTTCATTTGAAAGATTATTAGGATCAGCGTACTTAAATATGGTTGCGATGGGGCTGTGAAAATACCTACTTGGATTGCACAATTTGTTGCACTATAGAAGAATTAATAAAAGATGCTTTAATTAAAAAATGCAATAAAATTATAAATTTACATGCCTTAGCTTGAATTAGTTGGACAAAATTCTTTAGTTACACGATAAAAGTCTTCTCATTTTCATTCGCGGTCTCAACCTCATAATAAGGATTGGAATAAAAGCATCTAGAATTTTGAATTGCTTAACTACCACTCTGACTTGATTATGTGCAATTTGAGTGTGGTGGATGTTCGCAACAAGATGGGGATGTGCTATATGCTATTAATCATCTACTGGGACCTAACAATGCAACTCTTTTTAATACTTTAATGTCTTGCAGGCAAGCGTGTCTAAGAGGCTCAGTTTTGTAGTCAAGTGTGCTGTGCTCTAAACTACCCAAGGTTTTATGCTCAAAGGAGTTGCATTGTTGGGAGTGCGACCAAGGGTGATGTAGTTCAAAATGCTAGTGTCATGTGATCTGCATGTGGATTCTAATAGATGATTAGTAGAACATGATAGCGTCCACATAAATGCGAAATGATCAAGTCAAATTGGTGATTGAAGAGGTCAAAAATTGAATATGCTCCTATCCCTATCCCTATTAATGAGGGTGACTATGTGATAAAGTTGAGAAGACTCTTATCTTGTAGTTAAAGAGATATATCTAGATGTTTCAAGCCCAGGCAAGTAAGTTTATGTTTTTATTGCAGATTTTACTCACAATGGAGCATCTCTTGTCAATTCTTCCATAACTTGGCCAATTGTCCCATCCGATCAAGTGTCTGTGGAGCCTCGGTCGCAGCTGTATTTGAGTGCATTGCAACAGGTGATTCTAATGACATATGATGGATTTGTCAAATTAAAAACATGGCTAACAAATCGAATGACTATGTGCAAGGAAAGGTGTATTGGTCGATATTGAGAAAGAATTTACCAAGGTTTGTAACTTACTCGACTTAATATTACATATATTCATCTATTTATGATATAGGTACTTTCTTGTAAATATAAATATAAATGAAGAATTCACCACTTAGAACTGTTATGCTTAAGAAGACATCCAAAAAATGAAAGCTCACCTATCTTATGCGCCTTATTATGCTCACCTATCTTTCTAATAAAAAGAAAAGGGTGAGATAGGCGACAAATAGCTTTCAAGCTGGCCTAGCTGCGAGGAATCAAGAGATCTTTGTTGGTGCAGACTTGCCTCTAGATTTTTCTCTGTGGTGAAGACTTTAGAAAAATTTTGGTTTCTTCTGCATACTTAACTATGCATACATACTTCATACTTGTATCATATACACTTCATACACGCATTCTATACATTCATATGCTCTTGCATTTGTTTAACTTGAACTTTGTGTGCGAGTAAGTTTTGTCTTTTATTTTTTTGGCTACTTGTTTTTATTGTGTGATTGTTTATGTGAAGAAAAACCAAAGCTAGCTCCACAACCCCAGTTGTCTATAACCCTAAGATTTAGAAACCCTTGCCAAAATTCGAAAGGAGAAAAGGGTTAAAAAGACTAGAGGTTTTAGTCGAGGAAGAAAATATCTCAATTGAATCTAGTCTTTCAAGTAGTGAGAGTGTTCCCATTAACAAAAATAATAGCTAATAGAGCTGGTAATATGAGTTGAGCCTACAGGCTCAACCCGCCAAAAAGTGACAGGTTGGGTTGATGAAAATTAAGACCATTTGAAAATGGATTTTTTGAGCCCGTAACTGCCAAGACCGAACTCGCAGTGGGCTAACCTGTAGCGTTGGCGAGCCAGCCTGTTTTTCTTTTTTCTTTTTCCCTTTGAAACCCTATCAATATTGAGTGATGGCTCGTGATTAAGCATTTGATAATGATTTGTATAGTGACACAATGTGTTTGTGACTTTATGGTGTTGTTGATTTGGATTTATATTTTAATTTGGGATGTTTGTTAAATCAGTTAGGATGTATCATGTAATTGTATGTTTAATATTTTGAGATATTTGAAAGTTGAAAATTTGGATTCCATGTTTTTATTTATGATAATTTCTATTTACATGTTTTATTTTAGGTATTTAGGAATTTGAATAGATTTTATTAAAAGAAAAAAAAGTAAAAAAAACCTATAAAAACTGGCAGGTTGGTAGGTTACCCTAGCAGGCTAGGTTGGAAAAATTCCATCCCGCCAAAGGTTGGTCCTAAAAAGATTGACCCGTTGGGCTTCAGGCCTGTATTATTAGCTTTAATAGCTGATAATCGAAATCCTAATGAGGGAAGGGGAAATAGAGAGTCGGGGAGAACAATAGGGCCACTAACCATGTAAGGAGGACCATTAGAGAATTTACCCAATCTAATGCCAACTTTAAATAATTGCATGGTGTTATTTTTAATTTTGTTGTTGATTTTGAAAGTAAAAGTCCTTTAATACATTCCCAATTACTAAATTCTATGGTTTGGCAGGTGATAACCCTAGAGACACCTCAATGCTCTTCACATGCATTGCATGACTATGAAGTCTATTGTAGCAAGAGTGGAAGATGTCATATGGAAGGTCTTTCATTTCTCCTTTAAGGGCAAGGCCAAAAAAATGGTATATGAATTTGCCTTTATATATGGAGAATGCTATCAGTCATAGGCCAATCTAACGAGAGCCTTCTTAGAGAAGTATTTCTATCTACCAAGACATCTGTAGCAAGGAATGATATTTCCTCTGCCAAGCAAAATAAAATAAAGTCATTCTATGACTTTGGAGTAGATTCCAAGATGTGTTTAAGTGCCCTAGTCACCAAATATTTGTCTAAGCTAAATGCTGCTGCTAAGGTTCAGTTGGGGACTAGAAGCTAGAAAGCTTGGGCATTGATTTAGAAGTCTACTTTAAATAGACAACATGTTAGGTCAAGAGATCTTTTTTTGGTGAAGCTAGCAAATGATATGCCTAAGTTAACTACAACTGTTGAGAGTTTGAGATCCAAGTAACCACATTCTTAGTTATGGTTGCTACAACTTGTGAACTTTGCAATTCTCCTATGCATTTTATAGGGGATTGTCCAAAAAAAGCTATGAGGAAGTCTCTGTCATGTACCAAGGAAGGACAGGGCATCAAAAAAGAGACCCCTCTAACACCTAATGATAGTTGGAAAGACCATCCTAACTTAAGATAGGGTAATAGTGACAATCAAGCAATTTCCAAGATTGCTCTAAGGTTATAATGTAGACTCCTAATTAAAAACTTTAACGAGTCAACCTAAGAGTGATAAGATAACTCAATGGTTAAAGAGCATGACTGCACAGCTTACAAACATGGCTAATTGGGTAAGAGAGGACAAAGCTTCTAATGATGGTCAATTTTCTTTTAAAGCTTCAATTTCAAAGAATATGCAAGGTGATAATGCTTTAGTGCACAAGAAATTAGAGGAATTAAAGATGAAAACACCAACATTTCTTCTTATTTGACTCAAGCATCTAATGATGTGAGTGAGATGCAAGTTGAGAATGGGGGCAACATTCCATTTAATATCTAATTATGCTACAACTTTGAGAAGTGGGAGAAAAGTTTAGTTTGTTAATGGTGAGAGAAGATGGTGAAATTGAGAGCCCACTATTATTTCCTATCAAGTTGGGGAAACCTAAAATGCAAAGTAAGAAAAGCTCACTACAAGCAAGAAGACACAATAGGAGCCATGACCTCATATGAACTCTCAACCATTGTGGAGGAGATCAATGAAGATATATCAAGTAAAGAGAAGCAAATCAATAAGAATGATGCAGAGTCTAATCAATATAGGAGCCTCTAACCTAAGCCACAAGGTAAAGAGTGATATTTTTTTTTGCTAAAGCTTATTTAAAAGTAAAAAGAAACATGATGAAGATGTTGAAAAAGAAGCTCATAATCTATTTAGTAAGCTTTAGGTTAATATTCCTTTGCTTGATTTTCTTAAAGGATTTCCTAGGTATGAGAAGTTTCTAAAGGATTTGTATATCAACTAAAAAAAATTCGAACCTACTGAAAGAGTCTAGGTTTTCTACAATGTGTTAGCCCATTTCAAGTCAAATTGCCTATTAAATGTCAAGATTTGGGTCATACATCATTCATTGCACCATAGGAAGAGTCAATAATTAGGGCTTTGTTAGACCATGGGTTTTCTATAAATGTAATGTCTAAGTCTGTCTATTAGTCTTTGGGGGCTAACAAATTGAAAAACACAAGTGTAGTTCTTTAATTGGTGGATAGGAGTATTAGGTATCCCAATGATATCATTAAAGACTTCTTGGTAAAGATGAAAGACTTAGTATTCCTAGCAGATTTTTATGTCCTAGATATGTCTGGTAAACATATGAGTGAGAGAATATGTTGATCATTAGTAAGTCTTTCCTTAGAATTGGGAAACATCATAATAAACATGATGGAGGGAGCCATTACGATAGAAGTTGAGGATCACGAAATCTGTTTTAATGTACAGAGCTATGAAATATATTTTAAGGATTATTTATTTTTTGGTTTGAGCTAACCTGGACTTTTCATTAAGTCTACTTTTGTTAGTACACATAGCCTTTAGTAACCCATATTTCAGATTCAGGAAATTGCTTAAGATTATAAGCTTTAGGAATGAATATAATATTAAGCTGCTAAAAGGTTATAAGCTTCTTTTTTAACATCTCATCATTTTTTTTAACTTTTAAACTAAGCTTTAGAAAAAGAGATGTCACAA